>NC_141031.1:8940000-9147500 GCF_052040795.2 Danio rerio
TCTATGGAAAAATCCATGTACTCCACAGAGGTGCATATACAGTAAGCAGCTCTCTGCGGACAAGCAAGCCTGTCAGAGTCTCTCTAGCAGGTGCAGAGGAACAACGGAGCATGTGTCCCGACAGAGACCCTGCGAGCAGAGAGTTACAGCATAATGCTAAACAGCCCTGCGCGTCCCAAACGCCTGCAGCGGAGCCTGAATAATTGATGAAGTGCTGCGAATGTCAAGACCCAGCGAAATCTCTGTACTTGTTCCGTGATCAATGGCAGAGCCCATATTCCCTGACACCCAACTTATCATGTTTACATTAAGAGTCTCAACTACAGCTAATGCTGTTTGATGTTGCTCAGCAAAATCATCTGCTTCAATGGTTGCCTCTGAATTAAGGAGCTCCAGTTCCGGGCTGGGGATGTAAAGTGGTCGCAGGAAACCTTTCAAATGTATATTCCCCCCTGAATGTGTGCCACGGGGCCCTGTCGCACAGTGCATTATCTGTCAACGCAAGCAAAAAAAGGAGGATTATACAAAATTGGTGCCATAGGTGGGATTTATTAGACCATTTCTTTTTATTAGATGTTGCTGGATAAGCCAGCTTTTGAATGGAGAAACAATGATTCAGCATTGTAAATGCTATTTCATCATCGTTGTATGCAATATTCCCCTTAAAGCAGAACATAGCAATGCATGTCTGATGGGAAACCATGCAGAGGAGCCCATCTGCATCCATTGTTTTTTTTTTCTCACCATTTATAAATGAAGCTGAGAGAACTGTTCGTAAATATGCGCCGTTGATTAATTTGCTAGAAAGAGAACATCCTTGAACACAATGGAGATTTCAATTACATACAGTAGTTGTGGCACCAACAGAAACCCACAGAGGACAATATCATTTCCTTTTTTGCTGAAAAATACATTTAATCCAACTAAATTTACCAAAGCTGACACGTCTTTGGGAAAGCAAATCTGAAAACCGTACAGTACATACAGTTTTTCTTCTAAATAATACATAATGCTCAAATATGTATCATTTTACTGAATAAGTGCTGTAATTTTTATTCATTCAATTTTCTTGTCGGCTTAGTCCCTTTATTAATCCGGGGTCACCACAGCGGAATGAACCGCCAACTTATCCAGCAAGTTTTTACGCAGCGGATGCCCTTCCAGCCGCAACCCATCTCTGGCAAAGCTTTCATTTTTAATTAGGCTTTAATTTCACTCGTAAAAGGAATTTTACTTTAATTTTAAATGTCAATTTTGAAAACAGCAGTTACACTACAGGTTTATTTTAATCATTTACATAATCCCAGTCTTCTTTTATCAATGATGTGAATACATTTAATTAGTTTCCAGAATGCATCCACTAAAAGTCCAAAATCACACTAAATACACACACACACAAAAATCTAAATAATATTTACCAAATGTTTAAAGAATCGTTTGATTACATATTAAGAGTTTATTAAGGAGTAACAGCCCCAAAAAGTTTATTGAATCCATGATGTGAATCTCCCGTTACACAACATCTTAAAAGGTGCTCTATTGGATTGAATCTGGTGACTGTGGAGGCCATTTGAGTACAGTGAACTCATTGTCATGCTCAAGAAACCAGTCTGAGATGATTTGCGCTGTGATGATGTGCTGCGTTATCCTGCTGGAAGTAGCCATCAGAAGAGGGATGGACATGGTCAGTAGGCTGTGGCGTTGACACGATGCTCATCGCTGGGTGTTGGAGGATGGATGGGAGTGTTTTGTACAAACTGGAGAGTAGAGGGGGGGCTATTTTCTGTAAATCTAAAGATGGTTGTGCGTGAAAGCACCGTAGATCAGCTATTTCTGAAATACTTCAACCAACAACCATGCCACGTTAAATCAGTCAGTAGTGAAGGATTCGGATTTCTGCTTTCCAGTCCATCTCATCATGGACCAACGTTTATCCTTTTCATCATCCTGTTTCTCAGTATTTAACTGTGAATTGATTTTAATTAATGAATAAGTTAACACATTGCTTAATATAGGAATGTTCAGTGCATTTGCCTGTCTCTTTATACCTATTTTCAGGAGCCAGCAAACTAGCTCAGAGGTCATGGAGACCTTGAGTGGAACTGAGGGCTGGAGACTGGAAACACCTGTTTCTATTGTTATTTCTAGGAGATAATACTGTCTAAAATGTCTAAAGTGATTTTGCTATAGTTTTACAGTTAAATCTTTTAAAGTGATTCTACTTTTTATTCAAGATAGACTTTGTGTAGTAAGAATATAACTGCCTGAATGTAGGTTATACCAGTTTTTAACCAGTTTCGATAAAGACGGCTGACGGTACACTCAGCCTTGGATAAGAAACAGATTATACTTTAAGTGTGTGTGTTCTATTTGATTGTTGATCCGTTTCACAGGTCTGGAGTCAGCTCTAATCAGTCTAAGGGATGTCTGACGTTTATGATTAAGATATTGTACAGAATATACGCACAAACCCCACGTGGAAATGTTCCTAGTCTATCTGTGTTTTAACCAATCAGGTTAGGACACCTGTACGTGTGACGCAGTTAATGACGTTATTTGAGAGTATAATTGTTATTGATTGGTGATTGTAAGCAGAGCGGCCTAGGAACTCATTGCGAGTGTTGAAGCTGGCTTCTGCGAATGAAACTGCAAACTATCTTCAGTAAACTTGATTTATTTATTTAAATCTCTGACTCCGGCTCTTCTTCATCTACCAGACTGGTCATTCTTTGGGTTAAACTGTAAACTATCCCTACAGTAGAATAACCTTTCTTCACCATTTTGATGCTCGGTTTGAACTGCAGCAGATCGTCTTGACCATGTCTACCTGCCTAAATGCATCGAGTTGCGGTCATGCGATTGGCTGATAAGAAAATTGCGCTAAGGAGCAGCAGGTGTACCTAATAAAGTGGCCGGTGAGTGTATACTGTCAATATACAGGTAGAATATATATATATATACACATATATACATATATATATACATATATATATATATATATATATATATATATATATATATATATACATATACATATATATATATATATATATATATACATATACATATATATATATATATACACATATACATATACATATATATACATATACATATACATATACATATATATATATATACATATACATATACATATATATATATATACATATACATATATATATATATATATATACATATATATATATATATATATATATATACATATATATATATATATATACATATATATACACACACACACACACATACATTATATATATATATATATGTATATATAATAGTTTATATGGCCGATCTTTGACTCCACCATTAGAAATAATGCAAAAAAAAACAAAAAACAACTACAGTATATCCAGCCTGATCTCACGAGAAAACGCAAGTTTTTTTCCGTTTAGTCAGTTTAGTGGCTATTTCGTACGAATTTGTACGAGCTCAGTCGTACGAAATTGTACAATTTTAAAAAAGAGGCGTGGCACTTGACCCCACCCCTAAACCCAACCGTCATTGGGGGATGAGCAAATCGTAGAAAATTGTTCGAATTAGATCGTACGATTTCATACGCATTATACGAATTGCCGTGAGATAGTGTTGGTATCTGCACAAAAAGAACACTATTACTTAGTCTGCATCTGACAGCTATGACACAAATAATGTTACATGCATACGGTAACTCCACTTTAATCTTATTACACACTTGAAGACCCATACAAGTAAAAGAAAGCCCCTCTCTTGTATTTTCAGAAAACTTTAAGATGTTCCACCGGGGAAATTCAGTCTTGTCAGCTTTTATTGACCAGCTCTGACAACTCTCTTCACGAAGATGTTCATTTGGTTGCCCTGTCAGCTGTTTTTCTGACGAGTGAAAAATGTGCTACATCTCCAGCTCCTTCCTAATGCCATCATGTTTTGTTTTCTGTCAGTTTCCTCTCCACCTGTCTTCCCGTACCTGTCATTTCCCCTTCCGATGCCTTCAGCTCTAGGGATTCATTGGCTCAGCATTCTCATATGCATAATCCTTGTGTAGCTCAAGACAGACGAGCTCCGCAAATTACATCAATCTCAATGCTGGCCGCCACTGGCTCAAGAACATTACCTGTTATTAGCCTTCGAGAGCCCTGTCGGTTAACCAGTATGCAAATGAGCACTTCAAAGTTTGCCTAGCATGTCCAGTCTGGAAGTACAGGGTTATTGACCTGCAGTCTCGCTCATGCTGCATCCCATGAGGAGGATCTAATATATTCCTGAAGATGAAGGCTGCTGAGGCAAATAGTGCTGAGTCACCACTGGGTTCAAAAGACTGCTGCTATTTGAATATGGAACAAAAGTTCACTTTTGGGAAGGAACTTCAAAAGTTGTCTTTTAAGTTTTCTTAAGGTAGAGGGATGCTTTTGAACAGCTGAAATTGCGGTGACTATGTCTTGATCAGTGCTGGGTGCAATTACTGGGTGAACTGCAAAGAAATGGTTGCTGGCTTAAAATTTTAAGTTGGATCAAAATAACTTTACAAGTCCTGTCAATTTAAATCAAATCATGTGAGTGCGTAATATCATTGTGCTTACTGCAGCCGTGGTACAGCAGCAAAGTTCCTAAATTATTAAAGCAGAATGTTTGTTCTAAAATAGCCATTCGACAGTTAGTCCATTTAGAATATTCTAAATGTGTGGAATATCTTTTTTAAGCCATCTTTTGAATAAAATACTGACAAATTAATATAACAAATTAATATGTTATTAATATGTAAGGGTTTTAAGTTCTTCATGACCTGAAAGCTGTGAGGAATTTTTCTATAGTGGAGGAACTATGAAGTCACTTTGTAGGCTAATCGGCTGCTAGCATAAAACTGGTTTCCTCGTGAAAATCCCTATAGAATTTTCCCATAGGCTTTTCGAAGATTGCAAATAATAAGCTCTGTTCAAACACTGTTCATTACACTTACACGTTTTGTCCAGCCGGATAATCCTCACACGAAAATACAACTTTGAGCACTTTTGGATCTTAAATGCATACGCAAGAGTTGAAAAGCTAACATTACAAAAAAGTCAACATATGCACCTTGTCATCGTCTTTCATCACACGCAATGTGCACATGAACCACAGGTGAGAGAGGAAATGAAACCACACAAGCTACAAGTTTTACAAGGTAAAACTTGATGCTCAAGACATAACTTAAAAATGATCACTTCTATTACAAGTGTTGACAGAGATTTTTGATCTAAAAATAACAGCGGAGCATTCATTAAATGTATATTTTCCATGGAGCGATTGATTTGAGGTAGCCTGATATTTTTATTTGATGGAACAAAAAAAAGTCTATTAAAAAAAAGCAAATTAATTATTCCAATGTTGATCAATTTAGAATATTCTAAATACGTGGCTCAATTTTACACAAAATTAAAAAAAAAAAAACATAAACTATGTATTTTTATATATAGTTTAATGCTGAAATATGAAGTTTACAATTAAACTTCATATTTCAGCATTTCGTCAGTGTCACCAAACATATACCATATTCTTCAGTCCCTCTTACAAACTAATGACAAGTTTGTGAATTTATTCAGACACAATGCAGATTATAGACCAGTACAAATGCATGAACTATTGTTCAGACAGACTAGATTAGGTTTAATTAAAGGGATGGCTCACAACTAAATGAAAATTCTGTCCTCATTTACTCATGTCCCCTTTACTTTCTTTCTTTATAAAATTAATTTTTTCTGCTCAACAGAAAAGACATTTTGAGGGAAGCTGGAAACCCGTTATCATTGACTTCCAGACTTCAAGTAGATTTTCTATATATGTCAATAGTAACAGCTTTCTTCAAAATATCTTCTTTTGTCTTCAACAGAAGGAAGAAACTTGAGGGAGAGAAAACAATAATCAAATTTTCATTGTGGGTGAACTATCCCTAAAAAATCTGGGGTCTCTGAATTATTGAGGTAAAGTTGGTTTTATATTCGCACATTCAGACTTTCTCCTTAATAATTTAGTTTCAGAAAAGTATTATTTGCAAATTCTAAATAGGGAAATCATATAAGCAGCCAATGACTATCAAAATACAACATTGTTTACAGTAATTTAAATAGTGCTAATGTTCTTTTGAAGTGATACTTGCATGCTAATTCGGAACGAATATTCAAAGTAACATGGTAAACAATATAGAGATTTCTAAATGAACGTCTGTGTGAATATAAAACCAACTTTACCTCTATCTCTGAACTTTGTGCATCATTCAAACAAATGATGAGATGGCACATGCAAAAAAAAAAAAAAAAAAAAGATACCAAAAGAGAAAGGAGAAAAAAAAGAATGATTGATAGAAGACTTAATCATCCACTTAAAAAAAAGTTTGAAAATTAGACTAAATCATTTCATGATAACTGAAGATGCATGTATGCATTAGAAGGCAGAAAAAATCAAAAACAGGTACTACAGGAGTCTTAATAAATGTCCTAAAACAAGGGTGCTTAAAGCTGCGGTCACACTGGGCTTTTCCTCCCATAGACTTCTATTCATATGCACGCGAATGCGTCAGACCGGAAACGCAGGGTCATGCGTCAAGTTTCGCAGGTTGCTGCGGTGTAAAGTTCAAGCTTGGTGTACTCTGACCTGAGAAATTGCATCACTTGACTGCGTGAGACCAATCGAGGATCAAAACACGACCTCTCTAGACAGAAAATTAACGCATGGAGCAATTGCTCGCTTTTTAAAATGCCTAATAAGCTTGTTTAATCCCGCCCTATTTCCCAGCGCCTTACAACAGAATTTTCACACACACAAACTCTAGTGTGACTGTAGCTTAACCCTGTTTCTGGAGGGTTAACCCTCCAGAACCCCGTTTCTACCTTCCTACAGAGTTCAGCTAAACCCTGATCAAACACACCTGAACCAATTAATAAGGACCTGAACAGCACTTGATAATTACAGGCAGGTGTGTTTGATATGGGTTGCAACTGAAATCTGCAGGAAAGTAGATCTCCAGGAACAGGGTTGAGCACCCCTGTCCTGTTTTTGAATAATACTAGAGGGTTTATTAAAAATGTACCCACAAAGTGATTATTTATAAAAATGTAAAACAAAAAAAGAAAATTGTTTATTATTTTTTAGTAACCAATAGTTATCACAAAACTTTTGTGATTAAATAGAACAAAAGAATGTTAAAACCATGGAACTGGATGCAACCATCTGAAACATATTACCACATTCATTTACTCAGACAACACCAATTAACTGAACATTCATATGAGCAGAAAGGATTATTCCCTAATCAAGTGGTCCAATAGTGGCTTGTAAATATTAGCACACACAACTCTCAGCTCTCAAAAATGAACATCAAAACACTGGAATTATAAAGCATCAATAGTCCCCAATCTTACCTTGTAGATTCATGGTCAGGTCATTCAGAAATCATCTCAATGAGGAAGACAAAAAAGCCCTGATGAAAAATATCAAAAACAGGTAGACCTGCAGGCCAAACTACTGCTGGGTAAAATAAGACAGGCCTTCCTCTTTGCAGGTGGCAAAATAAAAGTTTAGAAAACTGCAGGAGTGTCAAAATAAAAGTACTGTGAATTTCTACCAAAACAACAACCATTAAATTAAACACAAACAAACAATGAAATTATAATAAAATACAGTTGAAGAATTATTCGCCCCCCTTTAATTTATTTTTTTTAGATATTTCCCAAATTATGTTTAACAGAGCAAGGAAATTTTCACATTTAATCGTTGAATGTTTTTTTTTCCTGTTGAAAGTCTAATTGGTTGTATTTCAGCCTAAATAAAAGCACTTTTTAACTTTTTAAAAAACATTAAGGTTAAAATTATTAGCCACTTTAAGCTAATTTTTTTCGATAGTCTACAGAACAAACCATCGTTAACAATAACGTGCCTAATTACCCTAACCTGCCAAGTTAACCTTAACCTAGTTAAACCTTTAAATGTCACTTTAAGCTGTGTAGAAGTGTCTTGAAATATATCTAGTCAAATATTCTTTACTGTCATCATGGCAAAGATAAAAGAAATCTGTTATAAGAGATGAGTTATTGAAACAATTACATTTAGAAATGTGTTGAAAAAAATCTTCTCTCCGTTAAACAGAAATCCTGATCAATTTTATCCGGATTAAACCTTTTGAAAAACTGGGCCCAGGTAACTACAGATAAATCAATCTCTTATTAAAACAATGTTGCTGTAAAGGATGATAATTAAACCATGTTAACAAAAATACCTGCAAGCAAAAGAAAACATGTAAAACACATTCTGTGTGCGATATAGTGAAGAGATGATCACTTGCACACTGTTAATGTTTTATTGTTTGATTATGTAATTGGCATGACACACTTTTATCTGGAAAACAAAATGTTAGGATTTGATTTGTTCTGAATTCTCCTGAAATCTTTTATATCCAGTAGATTACATGCAGGCTGATGCTAACTTGATCTGTATACATGATATCCAAAAGAATTTCATGACACTGTATAAAGCAGTTGGCACTTCAGCTCAGGGACTATTTGATTTCTGGTTATTGCTGATTTAGCGAGCAGGAGGCGACCGGACTCATTGGGGGGTTAGTTAACCCTGCATGTCCAGATTCTGTCCATGAGAAACACGTAAGCCCTGGGTCGTGAAAACATGCGGCATTGGGTCCCTAATGAATGCAAAACTGTAGAGTATGGGATCAGATATAAATCGAAACTGAATGACAAATGTTACCCATCCTAATAAGAAATACAGTCTAAATTTGACGGCCACTTAAAATTGAAGTCAGATTGAATTCGCAGCTGGAAACAAATATAAATAAATTCTAATAAATAACACAAATCTTTTCAGAAGCACTAAAGACTTACACGCATTTAACCTTCGACCATTCATCAGAGTCTGTAGTTAGGTTGACAGAATGAAAATTTACACCTAAGAATGTGAAATAATCAAAATTAATTTTCTATAGAGCTTAGCAAATGAGAATATAACTATACTTTTGATCAGTGGTGTAAAGTAACTAATAAAAATACTCAAATGACTGTAATTAAGTAGTTTTCCTCAGAAATTGTAATTTGCTAAGTAGTTTTATAAATGTGTACCTTTACTCTTCCTTGAGTACATTTTTAGTGCAGTATCTGTACTTTTACTCCACTACTTTCCTTCAGCCTGCAGTCACTACTTTATTTTTCTTGTCTATAGGGGTTAGAAAAACCCTCAAAGTCGTGTGATTCCTGTCCAATCAAATCGCACACAGAAGGTAAAGCACCTCATAATGAGCTACCGCAAAACATGGGTGATTTAAAATCGCAGCAAACTGTTTGAAAGCATTAAAAGTGCCCAAGATGTCCAAAATCTTTACATGCATTGCCCCAGAGACTGTTAAGATGCATATCACTGATAAGAAGATGACGGAAGTTTACTATATGGTGACAGAAATTACCTTAAACACCCAGCAGGTGCAAGACGTCAATATGACGTTAGAATGACGTTGTACCCCAGTGTCGTGGAGACGTTGCATTTTGTTTGGAAATTTTGCTGTCAGAACTTAAGGTCAGGCCATTGTCCAACCTAAAACCCACTAAATATCAACATCTAATGATGTCACAGCTTGACGTTGTGGGGTCTGTACCAGTATGACGTCTATTAGACATTGGATTTTGCTTGCCATACTTGATGAATAAATGTAAGTATTTGACGTCAATATAATGTTAGTTTTAGATGTTGGGTCGACGTTGGATTTTGGCTACTTTCTAACAACCTAATGATCAAATAGCAACGTCATTTGATGTCATTATTGGACATCAAAATAACATTGTTCTTAGACGCTGGCTAGATGTTGAATTTTGGTCACCTGATGTCACAACCTAAATCCAACCTAATATTAACGTCTTATGACGTTGTGTGTCTGCTAGGCAATAACTAGATGCACTACAGAATGTTACGTTTACACACATACACAAATTACATGTAAATGCATCAGTTTTTAACAGCGTAATACTCACTACTTACTACTCTTGAGCACTTTTTAAAGGGCTACTTTTTACTCATACTTTGAGTAATATTTACAACCAATACTTTTACTCTACTTGCACTACATTTTTAGGCAAGTAATGGTACTTTTACTTAAGTATGATTTTTCAGTACTCTTTCCACCACTGCTTTTGATACAGCAAAAAACACAAAAACCACACAATTTTCTGTGAACTCTCTGGAGTATATCTGCATGGTAACCAATCTTAAACCCCAAACATCTCGAAAACATCATAAATAATGAAAAGATAATTGTGAAAATAGATTTTCCTAGTATACCGCTCCTTTTTCCTCCTACTGCAATGAGAACAGCCTCATCTTTGTTCTCAACCTTAATATGATTTATTTTCTTCCAATGCTGCTGGATTTAGCCCACTTTTATTCTTGGAAGAAACTCTTTTTTTTTTCCCCTACTTTAATCGATATCAAGCATCGATTTGCTCTTCCTCCTATGATGTACATCCTCCAAAGATGTTCACCTTTTCTTTGGTTGTACAGTGGCTCTTTGCTTTATCTGACACAGAATCTGTCTCCAGTGCAAAGGTGTAGCCTCATCGATATCTGGCCCACATATTTCATCTCTACCGATGTCTATTCATATTTCCTCTCCCCGTCACTTTAAACCCAATAATAAAGCGGGCAGGTCAGGTCTCGCACATCCATCCATTTCGACTGACGTCTCCTCTCAGTCTTCCCCTGGACTCTGGCATTCACCGTTGCCACTGAATAATAAATGGATCGCAGCTGTTTTAAGCAGCGCTCAAATGGTTCTGACAAATATTGACGCAGAGTAATACAGAGAGAATTCCTAATTCATCATGATTGGCAGACTCATGCCTTCCATTACAGTCAAGCCTACAGAAGATGAATTATATAACCAGACAGGAAAGAATATAAATAAATATGAAATGATATGATGTAAATTGATTCAGATATGATGAACTTTTTTATAAGGTTGGTTGGATTTGTCACTGTTGGCATGTTTGAAATCAGATTCAGGCAGCAATTAGAACTTTAGATAAATAAACTGTTTGATTCCTTCGGCACAACTTGAGGAATTAACTTGTTTTTGAACACCTGCTTTTCAGACCGAAAACCCCCTCAAAACAAAACATCTTTAAGGGACCAGTGATTGTTATTGACTTCTGCACTAGCGAGCAAATGCTGTTTAGCTGAGATATAATGAAGAGTTTAAGGGTTCTGGCAAATGGAGAGGCAAAACAAACTCTGTCAAAGCAGTTAGAAGTGTTAGATTCAAAACTGCCTTAACAAAGGTTAAAATGTGTGATTTTTGATGAATTAATTGGTAAATTCCTCTATAAAATAAGTATTTGGTCACCAACAAAACAAGCAAGATTGCTAGCTTTTACAGACCCGTAACTTCTTCTTTAAGAGGCTCCTCTGTGCTCCACTAGTTGCCTGTATTAATGGCATGTGTTTGATCTTGTCATGTTCCACGTTAGTTGTATGTGTATTGTTTTTCACCCTCCTCTCTCCACTCCACTTTTAGGTTTTTTATTGGTTCAGTTATCTGTCCATGATCGTTATTACAGTGCCAGTTCCACCAATCCCCAGACGAGCTGCCAGTGTTACATCTTAGTTCTACATTGTGATTTGCTATCATGTTTGAGCACTGGTTATCCAGATTTAGTGCTCCTTAAAAGTTCCTATCCGGATCAGATTGATCCAATCCGAGATTGCTTTGAAAAACTTGCTTGAATTATGTGATTACGGATCGCAAAAAAACGATTACTAAATCCGGATCCATTTTATCTGGATTAAACCTTTTGAAAAAACGGGTCCAGGGGCTCCACGCAAGATCTCAACCCGTGAGATCAAAATGATCACAAGAAATGTGAGCGAAAATCCCAGAACCACAGGGGCCACCTAGTGAATGAACTGCAGAGAGCTGGGACTAAAGTAACAAAGGCTACCATCAGTAACACACTGTGCCGCCAGGGACTTAAATCCTTGAATATGATATACAAACAATATAGATTGTTAACATATAAACAGGATTAGACAAAACAGGGACTCTGTCTTTGGAGGGAGACTAAGAGTTAAGGAGTTAAAGCATGGGTCTCAAACTTAGGGCCTACTCACACTATGCTATCCAAACTAGCGCTGCACGATACATATTTATATATATATATATATATATATATATATATATATATATATATATATATATATATATATATATATATATATTATGGGTGGAGCCGAACCCGAATACGGTATTCGGATAAGCACAAATAGCGTGTTTTTACCAATACTTATTTCGAATAAATACTTGAAAAATTATTATATTAAAAAGTTGCGTTTCCTCATGAGACCGCAGTGCATGCCCGCGTGAGTGTGTGAGACAGACGTTCGGGAGTCGGGGGGCGGGGTGGGGCCGGGGTAAAAGGTGACTGACGCAGGCTGCTGCTCCACACAGCAACAGAGAAGGCTTGGCAGAGCGAAAAATACTTTACTGCATTACTATTTTTGTTAAATAAATTTTTGTATCTGAACTGGGTTCCAGAGGCAGTTTATAAACTTGTAGCGTACTCAAAGCGGAGTTTGATCGGTATATTATTTCATTACGCTGCATTACGTCTGCAATCTGTTGCTCTCTGTTTACGTAAGTTAGCTCTGTGAGTGCAGTAATTAAGACAATAGACTGTTGACAGAGTAACGTCAACATCGGTTATAAAGGTTAAAACGATGCTTGTGTAGTTGTGTCGAATTGTATGGACTTATAGGAGTTTTATGGTGTGTTTAAATTACTGTCATTTGCAGATAGCAAGATATATGCTAAGCTAGTTAACCTTAGCATAGCTTCCCGTCACTCATAGATATATACATCTATGCCCGTCACTTATTAACTTTTAGGCACACAAATAGATGAGTGATTCTGCTGCTGAGTCATTCTTGGTCCTCCACCAGCCAAAAAAAAAACTTGCTCTAGTTCTTTGTGGAAGAATTTTACAGTCAGTGGTGCAGGAGATAAAACAGTGATACTGTATGTAATGTGTGCAAAAGTATATATTTATATATTGTGCAGCCCTAATCCGAACCGTGCCCAGGCCCGTTTCCGGACTGTTTGAGAAGTGTGAGTGTGCTGAATCGGGCTCACTCGCGGTTCACTTGGGCTTTGGTGCGGTACGCTTGTGTGTGAGTGCAAAACGCGCCATACCCGAAACTGAAAGCAAGACGTGAGTTTTAGGGGACTGTTTCATTTGGATTTATTAATCATTCTTACCGTTCAATGAACGCAAACTGTCGTAGTTTATTAAAGACGCAAACTCCTCACTGCACCAAAGTTGCACCTTCAGCAAACCTCATAATTCCTGCAGCACGAGGGCTTTATGACTGTTTATGAGCGTCAAAAGTGGCGGATCTGTTTGGCGAAATATGACTGTGTGTCACTGCATATCAAACGACTAAAACAATATAACTAGAGAAATCTCCACTGTGCTGAACGAGAGCGCGTCTCTACTGAACAGCGCATCATCGATGACGTAAGCGAGCCCAGGCCGGAATGTAATGTGAGTGCGGGCTGTCGGAGGAGACGGGAGGGGGGACAAGCGTGCTTAGGCCTGGTTCAAAGCAAGTGTACATAGTGTAAGGAGGGCCGTAGCTCGGCACAGCTTTGCTTAAACCCTAATCAAACACAGCTAATCCAAGTAATTGAGGTGTTCAAATGAGTCTTGAACACCTTGATTAGGTGCATAAACTCTGTTTGATTAGGGTTAGAGCAAAACTGTGCAGAGCTGCGACCCTCCAAAAACTGAGTTTAAGACCTGTGGGTTAAAGTAAAAAACAAACGACCCAGAGAAAAAATAAATAAATAAATAAATTATTGAAAGTTTTCAAATTCACAAATATCATTGAAAAAAATGGTGATTAATTAGTTTATTAATTTTATTATACTGTTAAATTTACAGCATTAAGAAAAAAAAGGGTACAATGTTACAACTGTCAGTGACCACCTGAGGGCACTGTAGTTCAACAGACTCAGAATGAACTACAGCGTCCCAAAAAGACTACATATCCATACATACCACGCGCATACATCCGGAACACGTATACTGATCTGCCATCACAGCTGTGTCTGTTTTCCGTTGATTATCTGGACTATATATTCAATTATTCCACCACATTTGTCATCGCGTCGTTTGTCTTCCTTGTCTTTCTTGTTCCAAGTAAGTCTGTTATTCCAAGTTGTTGTTCCTGATCTTGCCTTGTATCTTGCTATAGTCTAGTTCATGTTTATCTGTCTTAGTTTCTTGTTTCGTTGTTTATTTGTTACTTTCCACCTGGATATTTTTGGATTTTTGTTCATTGTTGTTGCACTATATTATATTAAAATCTGCACTTGAATCCGCAACCTTTTGTTCCCGTTTTGCCATTATCAAGGGATAATTAGTGGTGGACAAAGCGAGGCTTCGTGAAACACTGAAACAGTCGAAGCAAATGTGTCGAAGCTTCGAAACGTTTTGAAACCCCACTCTACAGTGACACCTAGTGGTAATTTTACGATTGCAAAGAACAAAAGAGCAAAGAACGATTGAACAAATTGAGGGATTAAACCCAACTTTGTACGTGAATTCCTTCAAGTAACATAGTACAGTGGTTAAGGTGTCAGACTTCCATGCAGGGTTAGTAGGTTTCGAAGCCAGTTTGTTGCAGTTGTTTTGAAATGCTTTAATACCAGTTGGTAATGCTTTGCTCTTGTATCGTTTTGTTTCAACATTGGTCTGATATCCGAATAAACAATTTGTGAATAAATATGTCTTGTTTTTGTCTTAAAACAGGGTTGTTGCTAGATCAAAAACGGTGGCCTGAAGTTATCAAGAATTATTTATATTATTCATTAAATTTCCCATTTATTGTATTTTATTAATGTCTACCCAAACCCTAAACCCAACCATACTGTAAAAATATTTATTATTGTTTTACAGTGTTACAAAAATGATGCTAAATTGATGGCGTAGCTGTATCCTATTTAGGCTACACAAAACAGAAACATGATTAAAATACATAAAACCATGATTTCAGAGTATTTGTACAAGTCGGGATTCGAACCCAAAACACCATGCTAAGCATAGAAACAATCAGCAAACCCACAGTCCTCTAAGCCAAATGAGACATAGGTAGCTCGGAGACCTTGGCAGTCAAATTAGGATTCGCCAGGTCTCGAAACGTTTCTAAGCTGATCGATGCTTTGAATCGCTTTAGTCACGTGACTAGGTGTTTCGAAACACTTTAGTCACGTGACTTTGGTGCTTCGGATCATGCTTCGGTGCAGTGTTTCAAAACACTTGCGCTTCGGGATCTCGACACTGTGTCGAAACATCAGTTTCACGTCAGCCATCCCTAGGAATAATGAAATTGATATTTGCAATTAAAGGATTTTAAATTCAACACACGGAGCTATAGAACCACATGATGCAATTTTTTGCCAGTTACGGCACATTGCAACTCCCAATCTGTCACAGAAGAGCACGGGAGATTCTGTGCATATGTAATGGCAAGGACATATACTGTAAAAGCTCATAGTAATGTGTTCGATACCTCTTCACAAACATTTTGAAGAATTTGCCAGTTAGTTAATCCCCATTGGCACCCTGATGAAACATGCAGCAACTGCTACTGAGTTATGGTTATTGGTTATCATGTGCTTAAGGATTTTAAACGTGCAACGTAGAGGCAAAGAACCATCCAGCGTAAAGGGGATGAAATAGACAAGCTAAACTAGCTTTGTTCTTTACAGTGCAATATTTGACTGAACTTTCATCAGTTATGTCATGCTAGATCTCTTAGCCCCGTGCATTGAATCAGTAGTCACAAGCAGGGGTGTTGAATCTGATCTGAATAAACATAAAAATGCTTTAACTGATCATTTACACGACTGCGACACTAAATGGTTATGTGTTCTTCCAGCCATCTTAGGTAAGAAAGAAATAAGAAAGTCGATTTATATATTATTAAATATGTCTAGATATATGTATATAGAAAGCTAGTACAATTGACGTTTTTTTCTGACTAATTTGCATGTATTTATATTAATATGACACATATTTTATTGATTACAGTTATTTCACCAAAACTACACACATTTTCATTCATTCATTTTCTTGTCGGCTTAGTCCCTTTATTAATACGGGGTCGCCACAGCAGAATGAACCGCCAACTTATCCAGCAAGTTTTTACGCAGCGGATGCCCTTCCAGCCGCAACCCATATTTTGGAAACATCCACACACACATTCACACACACACTCATACACTACGGACAATTTAGCCTACTCAATTTACCAGTACCGCATGTTTTTGGACTGTGGGGGAAACCGGAGCACCCGGAGGAAACCCACGTGAACGCAGGGAGAACATGCAAACTCCACACAGAAACGCCAACTGAGCCAAGGCTTAAACCAGCGACCCAGCGACCTTCTTGCTGTGTAAATACTTTTTATACTTAATTTAAAAAAAAAATTATTCTGATTGGCTGAAATGTGGGCAATGCAGTTATTTAATACACAGGTAGTTCCAGTCAGATTTTATTTCAATTTAAAAATAAATGAGCTTTTTTTAAACATTAGTAGTAACTAATCGCCACTGTTTCCCAAAGATGGGTTGCAGCTGGAAGGGCATCCGCTGCGTAAAAACTTGTTGGATGAGTTGGCGGGTCATTCCGCTGTGGCGACCCCAGATGGATAAAGGGACTAAGCCGACAAGAAAATGAATGAATGAATGACAGTATTTATTATTTTAATAATTTGTACAGGACAAAATATACTGAAGTAAAACGACCAAAAAAAAAAAATAATAAAATAAATAATGTTAAAATTGTACATAGTAATTCATAATGTTACTGCTTTTACTAAATTATTGATGGAATTATAGAAATATATCGAAATATTACCCTGAGACTTCAAAATCTCTACTAGCTTTTCACTAAACATATAAACAGTAAATCATAATTATAAGGTAATGTTTCCGTTCTCATAATGCTATGATTAAGGGTATTTACATTGCCCTGTTCTTTAATTTTGTTCTCTTTGTTCACTGCCCACAAGCCCCACATTAACTGCACTATACAAATTCACTGTACAGGGAATAGTGAATGAACGAGTAATTCTGGACACAGCAATTACAGCGTCATTGTTGAATAAACTAATCTCTCCTGCCCATTACAATACAATGGGCCGACAAATTAGTCTACATCATGACCTGACGGAAGGACTTCACAGGATAATCATGTGTAGTTTGGTACCAGTGTGTCTTCTCTTCAGTGTTGTTCTGAGCAGGGCGGCAATATGCGACTGTCATCAGTTATGACTCATTGCACCATTCAGGCACACATAATATGTAACACGATTAAAAGTGAGAAAGAATTATCTGAATATCTGTTCTGCATTTAAAGTAACCATCTACACAACCACCTCCTCAATGAATGTGCTGCCATCAGCCACTTTTTTTTTTAATGTCTAATCTAAATAGTGAAATAAAGTGAGAACATGGCGAAGCAGTGGCGCAGTAGGTAGTGCTGTCGCCTCACAGCAAGAAGGTCGCTGGTTCGATTAACTGTTGACTTCGATTAACTTGACTTAAAGAAATGGAAAGAAAAAATCATTTAAACACACACGTTGGGGGGGGGGGGGGGGGGTAAACAGAAATATAGAAATAACAGAAAAAACTTACAATATGTTTGAAAGATTTAATTTGAGTAATGTCCTAATCACAAGAAAACATGTAACCCAGATAGCATACGAATGTGGGACACTTCAGGCAGTTATGTGGCACTGGTGGTCTTCCTTCGGCCCAGACAAAATGAACGTGAGCCTGAAGTGGCCCACCTGTACAATGGCAAAGGGGTGCCAAAGATTCAAATTCATATATGGGCCATTTAAGGGACAAGATTTGGCACTTATGGCAAAATGTTATCTGAATGTGAGCCTAATGTGGCCCATGTGAAAAATTATCAATTTGGTCCAAATGATTGAGGACAAATGTGAGCCACAGTTAGCAAAATAGTGGCATAGTCATTTAAGGGTAATATAGGTCTAAACCTACTGGGGCTTACACGTGTAGGTGCAAATGTGGCCTAGTTATCTTAAGACATATGTGGGCCACTTTTGGCAGATATTTGGCACAGTAAGCTCTGGCTATTGCGGCTGTGAGCCTAATGTGGCCCAGAGAAGATATGGAAAATGTGGCCCAGGTTTTTAATAACATATGTGGGCCACTTTTGGCAAATATCCAGCCCAGTCAACTATGGCTAATGCAGCCACTAGCCTATTGTGGCCGAGATAATACATGGAAAATGTGGCCCAGTTCTCTTAAAACATATGTGGGCCACATTTGGCGAATATTCGGCACAGTAAACTATGGCTAATGTAGATTTGAGCCTATAGTGGCCCAGAGAAGATATGGCAAATGGGGCCCAGTTATCCTAAAACAAATGTGGGCCACTTTTGTCAAATATCTGGCACCGTTAGCTCTGGCTAATGTGGCTGTGAGCCTAAAGCGGCAAAGAAGAGATTTGGCAAATGCAGCCCAGTTATCTTAACACATATGTGGACCACATAGACTAAAGTCACCATCATGGAGAAAAGTGTTTGCTTTAGTTGGGCTCATAGCCTTTATCTCTTAATATAAATTTTCATTTGGGCTGCTGTATCTTTTAAGAACTTTGTTTGAATAGTTTGTTCATTACAGCAAACAAAATTAAGTGATGCACAACCTGTGATGAAATAATATAATTCACTTATGGTTTCCAATGTTTAATCCAAAATTAGAAGTAATAGGCCAGATCTGGGCCCGAATAAAAGCAAACTGTGGCCCAGAATAGGGTTAGTTCTGGTTCATTTGGTTGAATTCTGGCTAAAATGTGGTATTGCTTTGGCTTATTTGTGGCCCATATCTGACAAATAGGATCGGACCACCCTAGAGTCATCATTCCATACAGTGTGTGGTCCAGATGTAAGTGTCTGGTGTGGGCCGGATCTAAGCCAGAATAAAAGTAAACTGTGGCCCAGAATAGGATCAGTTCTGGTTCATTTGGTTGAATTCTGGCTAAAATGTGGTATTGCTTTGGCTTATTTGTGGCCCATATCTGACAAATAGGATCGGACCACCCTAGAGTCATCATTCCATACAGTGTGTGGTCCAGATGTAAGTGTCTGGTGTGGGCCGGATCTAAGCCAGAATAAAAGTAAACTGTGGCCCAGAATAGGGTCAGTTCTAGTTCATTTGGTTGAATTCTGGCTAAATGTGGTATTGCTTTGGCTTATTTGTGGCCCATATCTGACAAATAGGATCGGACCACCCTAGAGTCATCATTCCATTCAGTGTGTGGTCCAGATGTAAGTGTCTGGTGTGGGCCGGATTAGGGCCAGAATAAAAGCAAACTGTGGCCCAGAATAGGGTCAGTTCTGGTTCATTTGGTTGAATTCTGGCTAAATGTGGTATTGCTTTGGCTTATTTGAGGCCCATATCTCACAAATAGGATCGGACCACCCTAGAGTCATCATTTTATTCAGTGTGTGGTACAGGTGTAAGTGTCTGGTGTGGGTCGGATTAGGGCCAGAATAAAAGCAAACTGTGGCCCAGAATAGGGTCAATTCTAGTTCATTTGGTTGAATTCTGGCTAAATGTGGTATTGCTTTGACTTATTTGTGGCCCATATCTGACAAATAGGATCGGACCACCCTAGAGTCATCATTCCATTCAGTGTGTGGTCCAGATGTAAGTGTCTAATGTGGGCCGGATTAGGGCCAGAATAAAAGCAAACTGTGGCCCAGAATAGGGTCAATTCTAGTTCATTTGGTTGAATTCTGGCTAAATGTGGTATTGCTTAGGCTTATTTGTGGCCCATATCTGACAAATAGGATTGGACCACCCTAGAGTCATCATTGCATTCAGTGTGTGTGGTCCAGATGTAAGTGTCTGGTGTGGGCCGGATTAGGGCCAGAATAAAAGCAAACTGTGGCCCAGAATAGGGTCAATTCTAGTTAATTCGGTTGAATTCTGGCTGATATGTTATATTGCTATGGCTTAATTGTGGTCCAGATCTGGCAAACAGGAGCGGACCGCACAAGTGCCATCATTCCATACGATATGCAGGCCGGATGTAAGTGTCTGGTGTGGTCCGGATTTGAGCCATATGAATTTTGCTAGCTGGGAAATGTACTCATTGTTGACCTACATCTGGATTCAGTACAAAAATAAATCCATTAACAGCAATAATGCCTTAAAAATTCTGCCCTGCTCACCAAGCTTTTCAAACCTATGGTGGAGAAAGATGCATACACTACAGGTCAAACAGTCTAAAAAAATTGAGATTTGGGTTTTCGAAAGCTTAAACTCGTCAAGGTTGCATTTATTTGATCACAAAAAGAGTAAAAAAAAAATCCATGAAATATAATGACAACTTAGAAGACAGGAACACACAATCTTTTTATATAAGAGAATACATATTTAGACTACAAATATGACCAGTATAACAAAATATCAATAGCACTATATACTCTTTGAGCAAGCTTGCTGTCACATGCTTTCAGCAGCAGTGCTTTTACAGGTACATGTAAGCAGCGGTTGCACTTTGAAGGAGTGGAGAAACACCTGTCAATCACATCAACTAACTAGAGACTACAGTGACTGGCTCCCCATGGTAGGGCAGTTTTGTAGCCACACACACTCTCTCAGTGGTGGATAATAAATACACCGCATGATAGGAATTAGAGGCAGGCTAATTATAGACTCAATATAGTGCAGTGATGCTGCTCTAGTACAGCACGCCTGTCACACGACTGGGAATGAAGTGCACTCTGGCTGTTTCAATCATTTGTCTTGAACACTCGCTCACTGCTTCAAAACCTTCTCCCTCTCTCTCTCTCCTGGCTGGGTGACAGGTAAACCATTGTGAAGAGACCACATACTATTAGGTTTGTGTTACTGGTGGTTGCTTTCTTACATAAAAATGGCTTTGTGATTACTTCAGCAGATTTATTAGGAATTAAGTGTCATCCGACATCTGTTATGAGAATTGGTGTCAGCAATATTTATGCACAACAAAAAAGATGAAGTATTTTCAAGGGTGAACTGATTTTACAGTACATCAATTTTTGATTGAAACTGCTGTATTTGGTTTATTTTCCACCCTGTTTACACTTGGTATTACAGAGGTAGTTCACTTCCAGGATAGATTTTTTATAAGAAGAAGCTTCAGTGTGTGTAAATAAAAAATAAATAAATAAATAAATAAAAATAAAGGTCCCACTTTATATTAAGTGGCCTTAACTAATATGTATTTACATAAGAATTAATAGTTTGTTACAATGTACTTATTGTGTAAATGCATGTATTTACTGTGTACTTATGCTTGATTAAATACCTGTATGTAGTTACATCTGTAATTAACTTTTGTAGTTACATTTGTAAATACACTGTTGACCATCCCTTACACCTTAACCCACCCTTAAACCTACCCATGCCACCAAACCTGTTCATAACCCAACCTCTATCCCAACTCAAAGGCACCACAAGTGTTCTCAAATACATTATAAACACAGTAAGTACATTGTATTTTTTTTTTTTTGATGTAAGTACATAGTAGATAGGGACACTTAATATAAAGTGGGACCAAAATAAATAAATAAATACATTACTGGTCAAGGCGACGCAATGGCGCAGTAGGTAGTGCTGTGGCCTCACAGCAAGAAGGTCGCTGGTTCGAGCCTCGGCTGGGTCAGTTGGCGTTTCTGTGTGGAGTTTGCATGTTCTCCCTGCGTTCGCGTGGGTTTTCCAGGCGACCCTGGATTAATAAAGGTACTAAGGCGAAAAGAAAATGAATGAATGATGAATGAATTACTGGTCAAAAGTTTGGGGTCAGTAGGATTTTTAAATGTTTTAAAATAAGCTTATTCTGCTCCCTAAGGCTGCATTTATTTAATCAAAAATACAGTACAAATTGTAAAATGTTATTGCACTATAATGTAACTGTTCAACAGCAGTTAATAATTTAATTTAATTTAATTATTTATTCCAGTGATTTTCAAGATTAAATTTTTCAGCTTCATTACTCCAGTCTTCATCACTCAGAGTCACACGATCCTTCAGAAATCACTCTAATAATAATAATAATTATTGTTAATATTTTTATTAATAATATTATTATTATTAATGGTAATAGTTAGGGCTGGATGATATGGCAAAAATTTATATCACAATATATTTCTTAATTTCGGTCGATATGATTTAATTCCGATTTCGATATGGACAATATTAAAAAGCCAGGAAAAAACTGGCAGACTGCACACAATGGGTGTCTGTACCTACAAATGTCTGCAAACTACATTTGCTAAATAAATAATAACATCCAGGCTCTTATAACTAATGTCTAATAATTATAGAATATTAATGTTGATAAAAATGACAATAATAGTAACAATGAAATACATTTCTCATCTTCATGCTGCCTAGAATGTGCTTGAATGTAAGTTATCTGCTATAAAAGTCTGTTACTTTATGAAAAATAAATTCATGGTTTGCATCAAACTAAAATGAAGCATTGCAGTAAGAATTATTTATTTCGCACTAATGTTTTTATATGCATGTCAATTTAATAATTAATATTTCTGCTACAATGCTACAAAAAACAAACGAAAGATTATAATAAATCATTCAATTCAAGGCTGAAAGCTGCAAAGCAGTCATAAGTAACTTAATAGAAAAATAATATACATCTCAAGAAAGAACAGACAAACGGAACTTCTCACTTCTATCACTCTTGAAAAGTTTTGATTTGGGTTTGTGTCATTTTAAATGCTCAGTCTCGTTATAGGCTTATCTTCAATTTTCTGTGTTTGTGGAATAAAGCAGGCAAGTCAGCCGGACCAATTTATAAACAGGCATTGCAGGATTTTTGCGATGACCACCGGCGCAATATCGCTCTTTGTTATGAGCTGCAATTTCTGTGTAAACTTCGTAAAGACGAGCTTATTTGGTGATGATGTGTGCAGTGTTAGATTTTACATTTAGCGGACATTTGCGATGAACACGCAATGAATGCAACGCATCAAGTTTCAGGCACCTTCTCCGAAAAACACTCGATTGATCTCAGCTGGCGGATTAACATTCACCACGTCATGATCGCTCTCATCTGCGCCATTATTTGTGACTTCAGGGGGGGTTTGCATACCTGTGTACTTTTTAATCTTCAGTCGTTTGCATTTCCCGCGGTCACAAATGCTCCCTGTCATCTGACAGCGGAAAGCCTTGAGTGATTGACAGCTAATTTGAACCAATATAGTGGCGGGGAAGAGCGATTCAGCAAGTTTTTAGAAAAAAATCTAAACAGGCCACACTACAACCATTATATGCAGTTGCGCAAATGCTGCCAACTATATTTTGAGGTCGCATAGATTAAATTTCGGACCATATGCGACAAAAATGGGATATTGGGTTCTGAAGCATCTAAAGAGGTTTGATAGAGTTAGCTGGAAGCACGCCTAGTACAGAGTTGCAATAGTCCAGTCTGGAGAGAACAAGAGCTTGAACAAGGAGTTGAGCTGCATGTTCAGATAGGAAGGGTCAAACCTTTCTGATGTTGTAGAGTGCGAATCTGCACGATCGAGCAGTTCTAGAGATGTGGACAGAGAAGTTTAGTTGGTCATCAATCGTTACTCCAAGGCTTTTCACCATTTTGGATGTAGTAATGGTTGACCCATCCATCTGGATTGAAAAGTTGTGATGTAGAGTCGGGTTGGCCGAAACTTCAAGCATTTCCGTTTTCGCGAGGTTAAGCTGAAGATGATGATCTTTCATCCAGTGTGAAATGTCTGACAGGCAGGCTGAGATGTGAGCCGGAACCGAGGGATCATCAGGGTGAAAAGAGAGGTATAGATGGGTATCATCAGCATAGAACATATTACTGTTTATTAGCGCTGTCAAAATTAGTGCGTTAACGCATGCGATTAATTTTAAATGATTAACACGTAAAAAAATTTTTTAACGCAATTAACGCAGTTGCAGGTTTTTTTAACTTTCTGTTGTGGTGGACGTGTGTTTAACATGCAAAAAATGTGGATAAGAACAAGGAAGCACTTTTTGAAGGCAAGTTCCAGTATAAAATAATTAGTTGCATCACAAGTTATCCAGAGTTTCATGCAATTTCGGGTGTTTCATTTTTAACTTTCGACTTCTGTTGTAAGTTGAATACGCATGGCGAACAGAAAAAAAATCCTCCGCATTTCGTGACTCGGTGTTCCTTCAAGGTAATAAAATCAGTGCTTAGGCTACACGGTAGAATTTTAATAAGAGTACAATCTTAATCATATTAAAATTGAAGTATTGGTGTCTTATGTGAATGTACTCAGAACGTCTGGTGAAGTCGCGAGCTGTCAAAGACAGGGCATTACTCTGCCTTTCAGCATGAGCCCTCCAAGTTTAGCGTGTTTCCTCAAACGCAACGAAAGCGTATGCTTCGCGTTGTTGTGTCAGAATCCTTGTGAAATACAGTAGTACTTTAGGACGCTTAGTTTAAGCAAATTTGATGAACGTGATCATGCGTGTTGAATCTGAGGGGAGTCACTCCAGTATGGAAGGCCGTTGGGGCCAAAATGTCTGTAGCGCGTTGTGTGTGTGTCTGTGTCAGGCCTGTTGAGGGGTGTCAGGGGTGGAGTGAGCGACGTATCTGAGTAGGGGCGTGCGCGCGCGAGACGTACCTGAAGGACGGTGGGAGTGAGTTGCGTGCGACATAGGCTACCTGAAGAGCTAGGAGGGATGCGGGGGAGAGGGGTGTGCAATGTATTTAACGACCGGTTTGCGAGAAATTATCATTCATTTGCGAGCATTTGGGAGTCTCCGTGCATTTGCGGGATTCTCCTAGTCTTAGCAACTGGATAAATGTAAAGGAGGATTAAGCAAAATTGTTTCTACTCTATAACTAATGTTCTCAACTCACAGCAATAAAACTTTACAATGAGTGCAACAGTTTGTATTCTATAGTTTATTATTATAATTTTTCATTTTCCATATCTGCAATTCCTGTATTTTGGCATTTTTTTGCAGTCCACTTAGAATCCAACATGGAAATCAATGTTTTCTTTATTGGCATTGATTGTTTTGAAATTTAAATGTCATTAACATGCCTGTGTTTTTATTTCTTTAATAAATATGGCTGTCAAGCCAGGATCTTGATGGTTTATTGTGGGTATGTTGTTTACATGAAGAAATTTGTGTTACAAGTTAAACAAAAATTTTAATAAACAATTATATTTTGAATTTAAATAGTTTTTGTCTTGCGTTTACATTAATTTTACATTTAATAGCCAAAATTACAAGTTTCAGTATTTTAAATGTGATTAATCGCGAATAATTTTTTTTAAAAGGTGCGTTTAATTAGTTATTTTTTTTAATCGATTGACAGCACTACTGTTTATTTATAACAAAACAGCCCCAAAGAAGCATATCCCTGATATTTACATCCCAATGTTGACAGGTATGGTCATACCCATTGGGTCACATGAGCCATACAATGTAAACGTGGCATGATATAGACTTAGTAAACAACCTAGAATCATCCTGGCAACTACACCAAACAGCAACATTCATTTGTCAGATGATTTGCTTTTAGTATTGTATGTTTATCATTTAAATTATTCATTTATTACCTAGCACTGCAGTTAACCACAACCCAGAGAAACTCTAAATACATGTAATATTTCTTCTTGTCACTTTTTGTGGCACATGCTTAGATGCATATTTAAAAAAAAAGAAACTCTTCCAGCACATGAACAGCCAGCCACTAGATCATGCACATTTTTATAACAAGTAGAGCTCGAGTTTTTCCTCACAAAAGCTCCTTGTTATACAGCACATCTCTGTGAGGCGAAGCATGAAGGTTGCGCTCGGTGCAATGCAAATGTCACAGGGAAAGCGGGGACGTCAGAGCTTGAAAACGTCCTCAAACGGGCGTGTGTTCTGCCAACCCAAACGTGACAGCATAAAAAGAGAAATGTTTACTAACTAGGGTGATGAACCCCCCGCCGAGCACCCTCCTTCCTCGTGCAGGATGGCACTGCTCTGTCTATGGCTGGAGTTGATGAAAAATACATTCTGATTTCTGTTTTGTTTGCTTCGTTTTTAACCCACTGTTTTGAGAATGAATGAATAGGAACGAAGTGATCATTACAGTCATCATACTGCAAATAGGAAAGATTGATATGGACGGCAGCTAGAGAAGTTGCGGCATTACATGAAATGTATCAACTGCTCGAAAGCAAGCATCCAGCTGATGTACCTGCAGTGCTGGTTCTGGACCAGTAAGTGGGGGGCCAGTCAGGGGCCACTTGTGCTTTTAGTGGGCACACTTTATCAGAATGAAGCTGATAAAATATGATAGGTGCACAGAAAAAATAGTGCAACAACACAGTTGAATCACAAATAAAAGATGCTATCATTGCATGTTAAAAACTGATGATGCATTACCACAAGCACAAGCAATGGTACGGTGCACTGACCTTAGGGCTGGACACTTAATCAAAGGCGATTTAGTAATCCTTTACTTGAAGGTGATCATGAAATTAAACTTGATGCATGCTCTTGGCAATTGCAAAGATGACATTGGACCCTATCATACACCCGGGGCAATAAGGTGCAAGGCGTGTATGGCGTGATTTGCTTCTTTTTTCAGACCAGCGCAACCCTAATTTACACATTTTGCACCACATTGTTTAAATAGCAAATCCATTTGCGCCACTTTGTGGATTCATGGGTGTTCCTGTCTAAAAAGGAGGTGTGTCAAGGCACATAGTTGTTGCCTTGCTAATTTGAAGAACTGAAATTGACTGAACAATCGAACAACTAAAAGCTGGTCTAAAGTCCAGTGCAAAGCATGTTAGTTATGCGCCAATACTGGGTTAAATGCTTACATATTGCTTAATACACACAGGATGTAAGAAAAAAAAATATTAAAACGTTACAAAATTATTTTCTACATAAATATAAAAACCTCTACCTCCATGCTGCCTTCATGACAGGGGGCTATTTTAAATGTATTCATGACAATTTGCTTTTATATAATGTTATTACTATTACAGACTGCGTCTATATTTGATATAAACTACTAAACAACTTCTTGGGCTGATGATACCATGTGTGTGATTATTGAAGTGTCTCCGCCATCTGATTCATTCAGAAAGAAAAGGACAAACGCGAGAGTGAAGCGCAAACAAAGGAGAAGTCCAACAAAACTCAGGAGCAAATTGTTTCAGCAACCTAAATCATGAACAAACTTCCATGTTTATCATCACCTATGAACTCGAAATGACGTCAGTAGTGATTCACTCTCTGTATTATGCTGCCTGACTGCCTGTGGTTTCAACTAGGTCTGGTGCTGACGTAATAATGGCGGATACTTTCACTTTTCACTGCTACAGCCCCTCAACTCTGCTCGTGTTCAAACCAAACTGAGATCAGCGCGGTGTTTCTTATGCCGAGTTTTTATCCGTCATACATGTTGCAAGATCGAGTTGATCGAATATGTCTTGACATAACCCACACAGAAGTGACTTAGTAAAGTCGTGTATGATTTTAATCATTGTATTGGTCTGAATTCCCTTGTCAGGCAGAGCTGGAGCATCAAACGAACAGTATAAACAGAAGAAAAACACACAACTCAAGACCCATAAATGCTTGTATGTGTTGTATTTTCACCAGCGCTGTGATGCTCGTCCACAACTTCATGCAGGGGGTTAAATTAGGCGGTCCAGTCTCTGTGTTCAGTCCGTTACAATCATGGTGGAAACCAGGACAGGCAGTTAGGCAGCGTAATACAGAGAGTGAATCAAAGCGCATCAAATGATCAGTAATTAAAAAGGAAAAAAAAAAGAAGAACAGAATAAAAATCTATACTTTTATATTAGACACACATCTGATGCTTGTATTTGCAGCATCTCCACGTCCACAACTTCACACATTGGGTTAAATTAGGCTTTACAGTCTCCTTTACTTCCATTGTTTCTGTTCAGCAGAGGGAACTCAACCAACCCCGTGACGTCAGACACAGCGACATTCCAAGAAGGCGGCACCCTAGGTCTAAAATCTATAGTAAAACATGCCGTTTTCTGCTAAACGGTTACATTAATCGAGTTTGTTTAATATATTTTCATTAAGGTAGAATCCAATGTACAAATAAGGTAAACTTGACTGAGTGTTTCATTTCCCCTTTAACCCAGAGTGTGTTCTACATGTTCTGTGCTATAGGCCACCTAACAGCATAGTATAAACGTTCCAGGAATGCTAAATGTAGTAAGATGAGTTAATTACCAAAATTATTTAGATTACAGAACATGGCTATGACCAGTTTAATGATGTACCGTAGCACCCAAACCATGTTGATAGATTTCCTTTATAAAGTAACCAAATTTAGCGTATTTTGGTTTATTATGAGCAGGTTTTTTTTTTTCTACCATTATTTGGCAACAAAAATTATATGTAAAATGCATTTTTCACTAATCCACTATCCCTCGATTGCAAATATAGGGGTGCCATTGAGGTGGCAAAGCTTGTTAACACAAGGGCACGGTAACAGCCCCTTTGTACCTGTGAAAAAATCTCAGAGCCAATGCACTGAGCCAGAACTCAAACCGTTTTTACGATGATGCACATTACCAAACACCAACGCATGGGAAGCTTTCGAGAATGTCTCGCGTTGAGGCTGGGATCTTTGTATGCTAACAGATTGGAATGGAAATATTTAGCCTCATTACAAGGTTGGTAAGACTCAAGCAAACCGAGAGGAGCGCCAGGATATGAAGAGTGCGCTTGAAAATATTTAGTCATGCATTATTCATTATTGTGATTCCTCTCCTGCCTCTAAGCTCATTTCCAGAGTACCGGCCATAGGCACGAGACACAGCAGAATGATTTTTCACACTCTAGTTGCTACAGCATTGCCAAACACTGTACACACAAAAAGGGTTTTTCCCGAAGGGTAAGGCTGTGTCTTTTAGTCGGCTGCATTATTCACAAAAATAGTTCACCCCAAATTTACGGTTCTGCCATTATTTACACATTATCATGCTGCGTTGAAGCCACATGCTGTTTTGTTTTCATTTTTTTCATGGGTAAAAAAAGCAACACATTTTTAAATAACACCGCTTGCTGAACTGTTGTGCGTAAGCAGGTTGTCAATTTGTAAAATAGAAAAAAAAATGTGAATTTTATTTGGAATTGTTTAGTGAAAACAAGGTGTTTAACTTTCATTATTCATTGAAAAGTGTATATTGCTTACACATTTTGGTTCTGGTTGGATCAGCCGAATATATATTTTAACCCATTTTGTGTCTAAGCACTAAATTGCCATTAATGAATGTATTTCTATATATTGTTATAGAAATAAAAATGAAAACATTCTTAGAAATATCAAATACATATTACACATATTACCATACAGTATATATATATATATATATATATATATATATATATATATATATATATATATATATATATATATACACACACACACACAGTATGTTATTATTGTAAGTAAACAAACCCATATGAGTTGTTCATAATATTAACATTTAAGTTCATCTTAATCATACGACTATAATAAACAGACTGATGTTATTTTTCTTGCAATCAATGCACTTGGATTAATATTGCCAAACAAACAAACAAACAAACTGCATAGACAATATATTCATTTATACAACAGTTCTGTCTGGTTCTCGAATCTGATTGGCTGACAGCCGTGCAATATTCTGCAATTTCAGAACTCTTACAGCCTCTTCACTCTTCTGTATTACTCCGCCCACGTAGAGTAAAAGCAGATCAATAAACTCACTACAGTTTGACAAATATTTCAGCTGTTGGACAACATAATGTACTTTGGAAGCTTTTTAGGCAATAGTGTAGCTGTTTAGATTGCAACTTTGCAGTTTATTTATAAGGAAAGTGCCTATTTTACATATTTATCATTTCTGAGATACAGAGCGTCAGCATCCATCAGCCTGTCATTGAGCAGTGCAAAACGGTTGACCTTGTCCATCCACATGATGGCGACAGAGACCCCATAATAAGCCCTTCGAAGAGAAAATATCAAATATTTTCAAACTAAAACAGTTAAAAACATTATAAAATTGGTAAGTGAGCTAGCTTTGGCTTTTTCGGGGATAATTATTGTGTTCTCCTAATTGTAACACTGGGAAATCTCTGTAGGCTGATGGCATTTCATGCCGTACAGCCTTATAATCTTAAAATGTGAGCAAAATCACCAGTTTTGTCCACACCTTAGACATTACGCTAGAGAATCTTTTAAATACTAGCTCTAAAGTGACATTGGTGAAGTAGCAATGGTTTCTGCTGTTCTGACAACAGCTGAAAATGTGAATGAATAGCGGAAGTAGCTCCTAATACAAAAGGATTTCTAGACTTTCCGTGTCAGATTTTTTTGTAATATATATATATATACACAATTACGCCATAAAACTGTTGTATAAATGCAATATCACACAAGTTGCAGTGCGATATGCCTGTATATCATCACTGATGGGACACCATGCACGCCTACCACCAGAGTCGTTATACAGCCACATTGTGTGATATTGCTCACATTTTTATTTTTGGGTGAACTACCCCTTTAAGACCCTCAAAATACACATTATTAATTTCAATCCATTCAAAAATTGTAATGTAATGTGACGTAAAATGAAATACCCTTCCAAGTCCGAACATATACAGGAACACTTTTATATACATATAAAGGTCGAACTGCCTTTAGCTGCAGTCTTGTGAAGTTACAGTATGATCCTTTAGAAAGAGTTAAAAAGAAACACCGCTCCGACAAGTCAAGATGTCATCCGCAGGCAACGGTAATAATCTGTGATTCAGACATGAAGTCATCAGACACGCATGTCATCAGAGCATCTCAAGCCACATAGTGGCCGCTCTCGCTTGCAAAACACTTGAACTTTGAAAGTCAAAAAGCACTCCAGTGTACATTATATCAGAAACCCTACACTCAACAGCTTAAACACAGTAGGAGCATCTTAATGTTTACTTATTCTAGGCCTGTCAAATAGGCAAAGCTCTGCAGACATTTCAATACACCCACCCAGGGTTTTCACTATTATACCATCTCTGAATAAAAATTTGAGAAGAGCATAATGGCCTTTACCTTGGTGAGAGGAATCGTTGCGATTTCCCCAGCCTTCTCGGACCTGCAAAGAAAGAAAATGTTCAAATTAACATGCTGGCAAAAGAATGGATTAAATAACCAGAGGAAAGTGTGATATACTGTCTATTACTGAGAGGTACTTTGACTCTAAAATCCAGTTCTTTCGTTACTCCAATGACATTAAAGAGCAGGCTAGATAAGCGGTCAAAAGCCTAAAGGCAAGGCCAAAAGGGTGCTGCATGTGGAGCATGGAGTGAATCCGTTACAAGACTCGGTAAAAACTTTTCTAGGTTTGGTCCACAGGGTAAAGCGTACCTCCGATCTTTCAAACAGTCAGCCCTCTGGGAACGTGTGGACTGATTCTCCATTCCATTTTCATTCACTGTTGTGTCTTATAAAGTCCTTGCTTTTGGCTCGGTCCCTGTGTCTTTGAAATTCAAATAGTTTTCGGTCTTTTTACTGTGTGGCTTTGTAGCTGTAGGGCTGAATTTCAGAGGTACTAATCTGCTTTTGGAGAGAGGAATCTTGCAGTAGCACTTAATGTCTGGCCAGTTTTAAATCGTCCGGGAGGTTACGACTAACAGCAAATCAACTGAAGAGATTCAGCCACACACGAGACAATGGCAGAACTACGACTAAATACATTGTTTTGGTCCTTGTTGGCTGACAATTATTTGCCAATCGCTTTGCTTCAGGCCAGGAATGAGGAGACAGAGCTGGTTTACTGACTTCACTTTATCTTATCCGCGTTTCAATTCAAAGCAAGACAAATAGACCATTTCACTGGGGTCATGTCATTGGCCCATGAACATTTCCTGCTTGTAACTTTTTCATAACTGTAACAAGAGGCAATTCAATCATAACTTAGTGTTAAACAGCAATCATAAATTTATCAATAACACACTCACACACAAAACCATACGCACACATATATTAATATTCACAGTAATATTCACAGACATAGAGCAGTGCCTTGACATAAAAAATTGTCATGGGGTTGGAATAAAGTACATTTGTCAGTCACCTGTTAATTTAAGCTAATTTAAGTTAATTATACGTAGACAGAGAAAAAAATTGCAACCTTTCATATGAGGTTTAACCTGTTAGCCAGCACTTTCTTCTGCTGATTTAAGCTGTGGTCACAATCACCTTTTCTCCCCATAGACTTCCATTCATATGCACGCGAATGCGTCAGACTGGAAACGCAAGGTCATGGGTCAAGTTTCGCAGGTCCCTGCGGTGCAAAGTTCAAGCTTGATGAACTCTGACCTGCAAAATCGCATCACTTGACGGTGTGAGACCAATCGAGGATCATAACATGACCTTTCAGGACAAAAATTTAAAACATGGACCAACCGCTCGCTTTTTTTAAATGTCTAATGATCTTGTTTAATTCCGCCTCTTGTTGCAGCACTGCATGACAGAATTTCACATTATCAAACTCTAGTGTGACCGCATCTTTACACTTACCTAACTTTAAATAGTAACAGTGCTTGACTCCAGTGAGCTACAAACATTAATTAGGTATCATGGGAAAGAAGACACTTTGAGCTTTACTATGTATATAGTCCATCTAAAAGCTTGACGCTAAAAAATATAAAAAGTTATACAGAGTGGGTATAGTTTGGTACGGAGACCTGAGAGGGATGTGATGATGGGGAAAAAAATTGGTGGAAGAAAAAAAAAACTCACTGGGAGAAAAATAAACAAAGTGATTGGAAAACATATTTTTTAAGATGTTTTGCGTTCCCTCGCAAAGATGTTTTGCGTTATCTCGCAAAGCTATTTCTCCACAAACACTTCCTGTTCGCTTCATTCATGTAAACCAAGGAGTGCTCAACCCTGTTCCTGGAGATCTACCTTCCTGCAGATATCAGTTGTAACCCTTATCAAACACACCTGTTTGTAATTATCAAGTGCTGTTCAGGTCCTAATTAATTGGTTCAGGTGTGTTTGATCAGGGTTGGAGCTAAACTCTGTAGGAAGGTAGATCTCCAGGAACAGGGTTGAGCACACCTGATGTAAACCCTCCCGTTTTTGCCGAAATTCCCCCATATTTTACCATTCTATCCCACTTTCTTTCCAGTAAAGCTGTGCGTTGATCGTTGCCTTTCATATGCACCTCTGAACCAGTGAATGCATATAAAAGCGCCGACTGACAGACGTGCTCCATACAATAAACTGATCCCAGATCAGCTTCTGTACACGCCATTTACAGAGGAGCAAAAATGAAGGACACTTTTGAATTTGGGTGTATGTTTAAACAGATACACTGAATAATATGTAAACATCTCCGTCCTGCATGTTTTATTTTAAACAGCTATTTTTTCTCTTAAATGAGCACAAACAGTTTCTAAAGTAATGGAATGCTTTCATTATAGATCTGTGCATTCTTACAGAGACACCTCTGTTATCAAAATAAACAAAACGAGAGATCCATTTGTTGCTCACTCGTTTGATAACAGAGGTATTACTTTAAATGGCGTGTACAGAAGCTGATCTGGGATCAGTTTATTGTACGGTGCGCGTCTGTCAGTCAGTGCTTATATATGCATTCACTGGTTCAGAGGTTGCATATAAAAGGCGACGATCGACGCACAGATTTAATGTACAAAAAGTGGGATAGAATGGTAAAATACGGGAGAATTTCGGCAAAAACAGGAGGGTTTACATGAATGAAGTGAACAAGAAGCGTTTGTGGAGAAACATCTTTGCGAGATAACGCAAAACATCTTTGCGAGGGAACCCAAAAACCTTAGAAATAGGTTTTTTTTCCACCAATTTTTTCTCCATCATCACGTCCCTTTCGGGTCTCTGTAGTTTGAGGTTATTTCGATACTGATGCTAAATCGATACTTTTAAAATGGTACTGGTGCCAAAATGGTGCCTGAACTGATACTTTTAAGCCACAAAATTATAATGGATGACTCTAGAAAAATCTTTTATTTGACAAAACAACAAATATTTTAATCATATTAATTGAAAAAGTATGCATCAATTCGTATTTTATATATTTGTTTTGAATTACATAATTATATTTCTTTCGATCATTTGTTTGTTAGCATGAATTTAACATTTGCATTATGCAATTAACATTACATTAGCTTACGACTAACCCATGGAAAGGCTGTCATCAAACACCTTTTTTCTAGGGTTGGGGCTTTGATTACGTTTGCATGGACATCAGTGATCAAAATTATTTGCCTTAATCTGAATAAGACAATAATATGATTAAGGCGTTTACATGAGTTTTTCAATGTTCCTATAATAATGTTCCTCCGGAGTTTCATGTAATTTCGGGTGTTTAATTTTTCGACTTTAACTGAAGTTCAGCAGTTTCACTTTCGTTAATGAATGATGGTTTGGAATTCTGAATTCATAATTATATTAAAATAAAAGCAAAATGATTTTATAAGCAATGTGAGCAAGATGATGTCTAATTATAAGAACATGTGTATAAGTTAAGATTTTGCATAACCTTAATGAACCATGTTTATCAGGTAATGTCTTTATACACATAAAGCAGATCACACATATGGAGCAGAATCTAAATCTGTGTGTGCATTGAACATATGTTTGTTTGTTTTTTCCTCTAATGACTAATGCATACTTCTGACAGAAACTGTGAAATTCTATGTTTTTTTTTTTTTTTTTTTTTTAAACAGCTGCCATGTACCGAAGATAAAGTTTTAAATTATTCTGATGAATAACTTTTCAGACAAATTAGACAACATCTAACATCTACATCTTTATATCAAGCCAAAACTTCCCTTCATATCTTCTTCCTTTTTTTCTACATTCTGTCTTAGACTCTGTGGTCTTTTTTGGAGTTTGATGCTTTCCCAGGTGCTTAGCTGGTCTGCGCAGGCTTGAGAAAAATATTTATAGAAAATGAAAACTGCACACTTCCTTACTACTGCCAGAGGAAAAGTACAGTCATATTCTAATTCGTCAAGCATATTTCACAACTACTGCTCATTTAAATTAGCATTTGCTTTCTTTTCCAGTTCCACATTTATAGTTTACTTGTCCGCTAGGGAAAGTAAAATTCACTTTTACTTGCTCATCAAAAAATTCCCTTGTTGAGCCTTGTCGTTAACGTCGAGCCCCCAAAGCTTTACAATCTTTACAATGCCTGCATAAAAATAATAATAATAATAATAATAACACTAAACAGCAATATTACTTACAGTTTATTTAACTAAACAGGGCTATTCACCTTTAAAGTAACTTTTAAAGAGGAGATTTAAAAACAATAAAAATAAAAAAATGAAAAAGTGTCCTACCTAGAAGTGGCCTCATTTTAATCAAAATACGGTAACTTTAGACTAACTGTAAAAACAAGGGAAACAACCAAAGGAGGCCCCAGAATAAAAAAAAGTTTCCTATATATTATGTAAACTTCATGGACCAGTTATATATGTTAAAACTTTAAATTTGTGAGCAGTTTTAAAACCCCTGAAACAAACTTAATCAAAAATATGTCACTACCAACCTACAGTAACCTTAGCCTAACTATTTTAACCATACCTTTTAACCGTAATCAAAGAGCATTGGTATACAGTGAGGTTAAAGTTACTGTAGGTTGGTAGGAACTTGTAATGGTATAGCCCACAAACGAGCAGGAGTTTAGGCTACATAAGCTAGAGAGCCCAACTCTAGAAAATAGCTTGTTTACCAAGTCAATGCAACAGTGCTACTGCAGTGCCTCAAGCAAACTCGTATATTGTGGATACTGGTTGTTATTATTATTTTTTTTTGTAGATATACTTGGAGTAAATAGAGTAAATGGCTGGTAGAAGATGAACAAACAATCCTATCCAAATTGCAAAGTTAGCCACATCTCGGCCTGTAGCAGCAGCAGTGAAAGGGTGTTAAGTGCTGCTGGATGCAACACCCTAAACACAGGGATGCGCTAAAGCCATTTACAGTGGATTCAATAATGTTCCTCCACAAAAACAAGAAGTCTAATCTTGGTGAGTAAAGGGTTTTTAAATGATAAATAAATATTAAACTATAAAATCCTAATGTAGAGTATACAGGCTAATGTTGGCATTAGGCTATTCTTTTAATATTCAGCTTTACCGTCGCCTTAAGGCCAGATTGTGAAGAGAAGTGGCAAAACAAATCCTGCAGAGCCTTTATCTTAATTTCGTTATTGCCAAATACCTGTCAAAATTTAGAATTGATTTTAATTGAATTTGGTAAGAAAGACTTCTTTTCATTGGTGTGTTGGCCAACTTAAAGGCTAAGTGTACATATAGGCCTATTTGAAGTGCTAAAATGTAACGATGTTACAGAGGACTTATTTTATTTCTTTGTTTCAACTTCCAAATGGCCTGTTTGTTACGAATAAATTATGTTAGCCCACAAACAAGCCCGCAAACGAGCAGGAGTTTAGGCTATATAAGCTAGAGCCCAACTCCAGAATATAGCTTGTTTACCAAGTCAATGCAAGAGTGCTACTGCAGTGCCTCAAGCAAACATGTATATTGTGGATACCTGTTGTTATTATTTTTTTGAAGATATACTTGGAGTATGTTTTTTTTTTTTTTTGATTTATGTTCCTGTTTTGTTCTAATACTAATGAGAACTGTGAATTTAGTCCATTTGAGTAAACTAAGCAATTTGAGCACAGTAAAACCCCATTAATGAAGAGAACTCAAACCGTTTTGTATACACCTTCACTGTGGATGGACTTTCTGGCACTTTAAAGATGCAGTAGGTGATTGTCTTCAGAAACATTTTTGTTGTGCTGGTTGAAAGTCTCTTCACAGTCCAATAGTAATGATTACAGTAAATGATCTAAATGTGTTTATATGTATTTTTATATTCTGGGTAAAGCATAAAAGTAAAAAATGTTCATCCAATTAAATAGAGTCGGACCGACATCTCCCATAATTCCGATAAGCAGGTCTGACTGTCTGTTAGTAAATGTAGATTCGGACTTCTGAGCATTTGTTCACGCAGATCCGCCATTAGCGCGTGCCCGTCTGCATCACAAACGCATGTGCGCGAGTGAGTTGCGGGCCGCTCACCGATGCTGAGTCGGAGTCGGAGGCGCCGAAGGACAAACGAGCTTGGGCCAATTACTGTAAAGCCAGGCGCGGGTATAATTCGCCCTTTAAGCGGCCGCGCAGTCGCGAGACAGACCGGGAGAAATCAAATGCAGAATTGAAACTTTAAAAAACCTGAATCAATATTGGAGTTACTTTAGCACGCTGGAGGAAGGACGACACCATGGCTGAAGTACCACTGTTAGACAGGTAATGTTGTTTTAAAACTTTGTCCGGCTAAGTTTATGTTAGATTGTGTGTTGTTATGAACGACTTATATGCACAGACGTGTTGTTCAGCCACTGAAATCTCCTGGTGAAAGATTGATGTGATTATTTTCCTTTTTCATAAGGTTCTTTGACAGCATCTATAATGTAGATTTATATTTAGTTTAACAACAAAACACCAGTAAATAGCGCTATTTAACTGCTTTATTGAGCTGAAGTTGCTTTTATATTCACATTGGGTAATTTCTAAACAATGACAGCCTTCCTATACTGTTTACCATGCTACTCTGAATATTCGCTCTGAAATAGCATGTAAGTGTGGCAAAGTAATAAATGTAATTCCTGCACAGTGCTGGCACTAACTAACTAGCGAATGACATTAACTAGTGGGTTGTCTGTCTGCTGTTGTGACGCGGTGCGCATGCTCGCGATTTCAGGGGGTGTGGCTTTGAATCACAGTCCCTCCCCGCCGTCCAAAGATAATATGCTAAGCGGTTAGCATTTTGGCAGATCACCTACTGCACCTTTAAATAAACACCACCTAGCACAACCATAATGTTTTTGATCCCTCACAAACTCACATTTCTCCCCTGAAAATGAGCTGGTGGGCTGGTTTTCATCACATTGTTACTTTATAACATAGTAGTCTATTTTAAAGTGGTTAAACAACTGCAATATGACTAGCAAATTTAGTTTTGTTTTATCAGAGTAACTATGGAAAAACTATATATAAATCATAAAACTGTAAGTTATTAGTTTATTTTATTAATACATTTTTAACTACCTAGTCCATTTCTATCTTTTTCCACTAAATAAAATGAAACGTGTATATAACAACCAGGGTTAAAACAACATATCAGTAGAAACAATGGCATTATCTAATTCATCCCAAAAATAATAAATGTTAAAAAAACACCTCTGCTCCAATTGTAAAAAAGTCTTAATGAATGTAGACAAATCAATCGGCAGACTGACAATATAATTGCCTGCGCACAAAAAATATCGAGTAGCTCCACTATAGTGCCTTAATTGAATTGAAAAAGCAAAGCTCTGAGTCAGTGCTCAGAATCCATCAGCTGTATATAATCAATGAATCCAGAGGTTATCAAACGCAAGGCCTTTTAAAGTCAGCATCTGAAGCCGCCTGACCCTCTAGCTGTGGGGTAAAGCCTCTGTCTTCTTAAGTATATTTCGCTTTCAATAATGGAGGCCGCTGCCAGATGAAAGCCAGTCAGGCCTTTAAAATATTTAACCCGGGCTTTTGTAAGAGAGACGCATAATGCAGTGGAAATGACATTCTCTGTAACTCTGGCGCGAATGAATTTCTCTTGGCTTTAATTATTTCTTTCTCTTCACGTCCCCCAGAGTCCTCCTCTCTGCAGCCAAAGGATGGTGCGAAACGCTTCATGTCTGACCTCCATTTTTCAAAACTTCTACAGTTCTGTCAGGAGACCAAACGTCCCACATTTACCACCGAAAATCCCTCGCGTCCTCACACCCAGGTGTGGACCGCATTGTCCCCAGGTCTTTGTCACAATTCTGTGAAAGCTAGCACATTTGAATAAGGCAACCGAGTCAAACGCACAGACCACTCTGCTGTTAAGGGACAATACGAAACAGCTAATTGAATCGAATGTGCAAATGAAAGCCTAAACTGGATGTGAAGATGAAATCTAGCACTACAGCTTTTAGAGAGCCTCAAGAGACTCTCACTACACATGAAGGCCCTGAGGGGAGGCTTTTACTCATTAGTGAGTTGTAAGATTGGTGTTAAGAGTGAGACTGACAGCGAGGGAGAGAAAGAGAGAGGGATATTTCTCTAGTAAAGAAAGACAAACGATGAATGAGGTACTTACTGCAGGATAAACTCGTAAACAAGCACTTGAAACCAGCAAACAAGCAGCTACTTATTGATTTATGTGTAATTGCAAGTTACGATGCACAGATTCAGCTTAAAGGGGTAGTTTACCCAAAAAAGAAAGTTCTATCATTATTTAATCACCCTTGTTTGAAAGGCTTGCGTTTCTTTTTAACCACATTGTAAAACCCAATAACTAAAACTGTTTAAGGAAACCGATTGCAACAAACCATTTAAGTTCAAAAACTAATCCTAATGAGTCCTGAGAACTTAATCCATTAGAGTAAATGAAGGAATTTGAGCATAGTAAAACCCGATAAATGAAGAGAACTCAAACCAACTGAGTACTGTAAAGCACAATAAGCTAAGGCAACACAAAATATTTGAAGAAACTGATTGAAACAAACCATTTGAGTTAAAAACGAATCTATACGAGTACTGTGAACTTAATCCATTTAAGGTTAAGTAATATTGAGGTATTTAATTAACTCATTACCTTTAATGCTGAGTTCAAAACTCTTTTCAAATGAGAGATAACTTTCTGTCAATTTTGAGTTAAAGACACTCATTTCATTTGATTAAGATGACTGTTGGGTTTTACAGTGCATGAAAAATAATCTGGAAACCTTTAACCATAGACTTCCATAGTATTTGTTTATCCTACTATGGATGTTATAACAGAATAAAGAAACTCATAAAGGTTTGGAACTACTTGAGAGTGAGTAAATATTGAGTCAATTTGAACTTTTTGGGTGAACTAACAGTTTAACGCAACATTTTGGCATACTTGCATGCAAGAAATACTTCATAACCGATGTCATGATTTGCACTGAAGTTCAGCAGATTGGGTTTTCAAGGTGGTTATGCACCTGATGAAGAAGAGCAAAGCTCACGCAGTGCATCTTACAACCTCCAGGGGCCACTGTTGCTCTGCGGATGATTAACTCAAGAGTCTCATCATTCCCTCTCATAACTACCCTCGACACCTGTCGTCATTAAGAAAACATTCACATATTCAAAAAGCAGGGGTGTGCAGACAGCTAAATTAAATAACTGTCAAAATACTGACATGAAAATCTGTTTCACTGCGAATATAAAGGAAATATTTTGTGTGTGGGGGGAAGGAAAAAAAAAAGTGAAGGAAAAAAAAAATCAAGTGGCAGGCGTGTTTAAGAGCAAGCCTTCAATTTTCCCCTTGATGTTGTGTTTTCTAAATTACGGCTGATACATCACCTTTAGATACTGTTTGAATAGTTCGAATAGTGTTAGTCTTTGCCAATTATTCTTGTAAGAGCACCAACAATGGCTTTCAAAGTAAATTATATACCAGGGGAACTGTAGAGTAAAATTGCAGTCTAGTAAAGCTTTACAAAAATAAATAAATAAATAAATAAAACCCTACAGATGAGTGAATGGAGTTGCGCGGCTCAATGAATCTGCTGTCAGAGCAACACACACACTCAAAGCGCACTTTCTCTCTAACTCCATCTCTCCGCTAGTTTGGATTTGGCTGGATTACCTCGACTGATATAAACACTGGAAAGGAGGGGATGCGGAAAGCAAATCTCGACAGTCTCCAGGTGGCAGAATCCTTCTGCACAGAGGAGCCTGAGATGGAGGGAGGGTCTAAAACGAGATCATTTCCGAGGGAAAAGCTTATTTACAGGGTCCTCACCTGCTTAAGTGCTGCTTAGTCAATCACACGGCGCCCGGCATATCACTCGAGGTGTGTGCCGGAGTGAAAATGAGTGCGTGAGGAAGCATCTGGGAGAGAGGAAACCGTCTGACGCGTCTAATCATGCTGGTCTAACCCACCGTCACACAAACAACTCGGAATCATTAGGGCCAGAAATCTATCTGGTTGTATTACACATGACACAGATCTGAACAGAGCTCATTTAAATATTAATACAAGCCTCATACATAAACAAGTACCGAATTTCTAAAAAAAGACTCCTGTCACAGATAAAGCCAAGGAGACGGCGCTTATAAAAAGAGCGTGAGCCCGTGTTCGCATTCAGTCTGACTTGCGTTGTCAGTCAACGTACGACTTGTTTTATTGAGCTGTAATTCTTGGTGACTGGTACCGAACGCGCTGTAATTCGTTATCTGCCATCTTGCATTACAGACAGAAGATGTACTTTTAAATGCAGATGTATAGCAGCAGAACAACAACAGCTCAAACAGCTAACCTAAAGTGGCACAGCCAAACTTGTATCTTGCAGTTGTGTGTGTGTGTGTTTTTTTTTTCATAAACTGAAAAACTAGAATTGGCATTTGACTTCAGTCTATGAAAAACTGCACCTTCTACATGGACTAACTAAGGAAATTGTAGCAGCAACAGATCTTCTGAGATATCTTTATGTTATTTTTTAATAGCCTCGATGCATGTGCATACAATGTTTGCTTGTTCATGAGTGCACTCACTCCTCCAGGGAGATGTTGGAGTAGATGAATGTGTGTACTGGATGAGTCGTCTCTGTTTGTCCTGTGCTGCTATTTAAGAGTTTCTCCTCCAGCAGTGACTTCGTGGACATCTGGGGAACGATCTCTAAGACTGCCCAACACCTGCAAGACAAAGAGAAAGAAAACACTTTGAATAATAATGATAAAAATCTATACTCATCAGCCACTTTATTAGGTACACCTCACTAGAACTGAATTTTGAACTACCTTAATCCTTCGTGGCATAGAATTAACAAGGGACTGAAAATATTCCTGAGATTTTGCTCCATATTGACATTATAGCATCACGCAGTTGCTACAGATTTGTTGGCTCCACATCCATCATTTGAATCTCCCATTCCATTACATCCCAAAGGTACTCTATTGGATTGAGTTCTGGTGACTGCGGAGGACATTTGAGTACAGTGAACTCATTGACATGTTCAAGAAACCAGTCTGAGCTGATTCATGCTTTATGAAATGGCGCGATATCCTGCTGGAAGTAGTCATCTGAAGATGGTCACACTGTGGTCATAAAGGGATGGACATGGTCAGCAACAATACTCAGGTAGCCTGTGGCGTTGACACAATGCTTGATTGTTATTATTGATGGGCCCAAAATGTGCCAAGAAAATATTCCACAAACCATAACACCACCACCAGCCTGAACTATTGATACAAGGCAGGATGGATCCATGCTTCCATGTTGTTTACGCCAAATTCTGACCCTACCATCTAAAAGTCGCAGTAGAAATCGAGACTCAGCAGACCAATCTTCTATTGGCCAATTTTGGTGAGCCTGTGCAAATTGTAGCCTCAGTTTCCCTTTCTTAGCTGACATGAGTGGCACCCAGTGTGGTCTTCTGCTTTTGTAGCACATCTGCCTCAAGGTTTGATGTGTTGTGCGTTCAGAGATGCTCTTCTGCATTCCTGGGTTTTAACAGGTGTTTATTTGAGTTACTGTTGCCTTTCTATCCACTCGAACCAGTCTGGCCATTCTCCTCTGACCTCTGGCATCAACAAGGCATTTGTGCACACAGAACCGCCGCTGGATATTTTCTCTTTTTCAGATCATTCTCTGTAAAGCCTAGAGATGGTTGTGTGTGAAAATCCCAGTAGATCTGCAGTTTCTGAAATACTCAGACCAGCCCGTCTGCCACCAACAACCATGCCATGTTCAAAGTCACTTAAATCTGCTTTCTTCCCCATTCTGATGCTTGGTTTGAGCTGCAGCAGATCGTCCTGACACATGCCTAAAAGTGTTGAGTTGCTGCCAAGTGATTGACTGATTAGAAATTTGCGGTAACGAGCAGTTGGACAGGTGTCCTTAATATAGTGGCCAGCGAGTGTATATATGGTCCTGAATGATACATGGTAAATATATAATAGAATATAAATGTATGATGTTATTCTAAAGGTATATATAAAATGGACAGAATGTATTATATGTGACTACATACAATATTAAACATGACATGCACAATTTGGCCAACTGACAAACCATGACAAATACACATTAGGTCAATGTAATAGTACAAAATAAAATCAATTACTATAAAATACATATACTTTACCACATCATTAATCAATCAATCAATGGATAGTTCACCCAAAAATGTATTAGGTTTATCAACCTTTATTAGGTTTTTAATATTTAGTTCTGTTGATGAAAATAAATAAACATATATAAATAAACAAATTAACCAAGGACAAACATCATGGAAGTTCATGAGAACCAGTTTCCAACATTTTTCAAAGTATCTTTTGTGTTCAACAGAAGAAACTCAAGCAAGAATGGAACAAAGGGGAACTGATAAGTAAACGATTCCAAAATGCTGTTTTCCTTTAACTATCCCTGTAATTACTCTATTATTAATAAATTAATGGTTGTCTACTATTATTAATTACTGTTGTCTACTATTAATTTACTCTTTTTAAAAATATTTTAAAAGTTTGAGTCAGTTAGATTTTATTTATTTACAATAATAATAATAATAATAATAATAATAATAATAATAATAATAATAATAATAATAATTAATAATAATAATGATGATGATAATAATAATAATAATAATAATAATAATTTCTTACATTTATATATCACTTTTCTAGACTCTCAAAGCGCTTTTACACAATCCTCATCCATCACCAGTGTGCAGAATCTACCTGGATGACCTTACGGCAGCCATATTGCGCCAGACCACACACCACACACCAGCTAATTGGTGGAGTGGAGACAGAGTGATGAAGCCAATTATGATATGGTGAAGGTAAGTAGGCCATGATTAACAGAGGCCAGTAGGCAAATTTGGCCAGGATGCCGAGGTTAAACCCTTACTCTTTTTTAAAGGACATCCTGGGAATTTTTAAACGCCCACAGAAACTCAGGACCTTGGTTTAACGTCTAATCCGAACGACAGAAAGACATTTATTTACTTTAAGATATTTATATGTGTATTGAGAAGTGATGCATTAAATGATTTAGCTATTCATCACAAAAACATGAACAAATTAATCAATTGATCAATAAAAATACGTATTTAACCAGTAAATACTAAGCAGTACAGCTGCTTTGTTCATAGACACACACACAGAAATAACACATATATTGCAGGAAGACACGGTGGCGCAGTAGGTAGTGCTGTCGCCTCACAGCAAAAGGGTCACTAGTTCGAGCCTCGGCTGGGTCAGTTGCCGTTTCTACGTGGAGTTTGCATGTTCACCCAGCGTTTGCGTGGGTTTCCTTCCGGATGCTCCCATTTCGCCCACAGTCCAAAGACATGCGGTAGGCAGGAGAATTGGGTAGGCTAAATTGTCTGTAGTGTATGAGTGTGAATGAGTGTTGTGGATGATTCCCAGAAATGGGTTGCAGCTGGAAGGGCATCCTCTGTGTAAAAACGTGCTGGATAAGTTTGCGGTTCATTCCGCTGTGGCGCCCCCTGGATTAATAAAGGGACTAAGCTGAAAAGAAAATTAATAAATGGATGAGCATTGCAGGAAGATGTCTCAACAGCCCACCGTGTTCATTTAAACAGAAGTCAGAACATTATTTCCCTCAACGCTTTGATAATTAATGCTCAAGTACTCAACACACTCTTCAGAAAAGCTCTATCATGGAAGAGCATGTGCATCCAACATGTTTCCCTTTCCCAAACAAAGCACTGGGAGGAGCCTGTGCACCAAACCCTGCCAATCACGATGCAGCTGCATGCATATAGAAGTGGTTACCTCATTCCTGTGCCAATTTAAGCAACATCCCTCCAGCTCACCTGCATTACATGTTTAAGCTTCCCTAAGCCCTCTATCACAGACCGCAAGCCAAATCTGCCCATCCAGTTTTCCTCTTAAGCGTTACATTAATATGCAGATATGAGCATCTTGACAGTTTACATATGGGTGATTGCTTAACTGGAGATGCATCTTGTAATAAGAGCTGTTCTTTTCAGTATCCTATTAGAAAATGTTAATGATTTAGTAATTCCTAAACACAAGTCTTTTTAAGTGCCTAATATAGAAAATCTGGATATGCCTAGCTGAATAATAACACATGGGAATGTCATACTTTAAGCTTCAAACACTATTGTCAACGTCCACAATGTAAATTCTGTCAGTATAAAGTTCTATATAAAAAAAAAAAAAAGGGCTAATCGGAACAAAACATAGACTGTTACTCTGTACACAGGATCATTAATATGCATACACCGCAGCATTTCAGTAGCCACAATGTTTCAATATTTTAAAACAATATTTCATTGGCAAACATACATCCTTTCCATGTTATTCAGACAACCTAAGCTCATTCTGGAAACGTAGCCCCGCGGACGTTTCTGGAGACCGCGATTTACGTGACCGGAGGTACGTAAAGGCCGCGTTTGGTTTTTTACGAGCGAACGCTGCGGGGCGGTGTCGTGCCGCTCCGCCCCTCCTCTTCGCGCTCGCCGGCCGACGGCTCACCTCCGAAGGGAGGGCTTTCCCGATGCAATCAGCTTGTCCGCTTAGCTCACAGCGTTGCGTCGGCAGAGTGGAGGCCCCGGAGGAGGAGCCGGAGCCAGCCGCGGTGGACGACGACCGGGATCGAGTCCGGGGAACAGCAAGTTCCGGAAATCAGGTAAGACGAAAAACGGAATCCGAAAAATAGGGGGGAGAACGCGGCGGGATCCGAAAACGCGGTCGAAATCGAAGACGAGGGCTTTTTTTTTTCGATCCGGCGGCTTTTCGCGAGTATACGGCGCGAGCGCGAACGCCGCGCGCTCCCGAGAGGCGCCCGCCCGAGACGCGAAAAAGCGCGCACAGCGGCCTCTCGCGGATCCGCGAAAACAAAAAACGCTCGAATACGTACCTCCCGGGACGTAAATCGCGGTCCGCAGAAACGTCCGCGGGGCCACGTTTCCACAATAAGCCCGGGTTGTATTCAGACCTGCAACACATTCCAAAAAAAGTTGGGATAGGATTATGTATTTATTTGTTTATTATTAATTGGTTAAATGATGAGATTTGAAACAGGTGATGTCAACAGGTGATTGTAATTATCATTTGGTACAAAAGCAGCATGCAAGAAAGGTCTAGTCCATTAGAAGCAAAGATGGGCTGAAGATCGCCAGATTGTTAACTAATACATGAGAAAATCATTGAATTTGTTTAAAAACAATGTTCCTCAAAGAAAGATAAGAAGACATTTGGAAATATCACCTTCAACAGTGCATAATTAATACATTCAAGGAATCTGGAGTAATTTCAGTGCTTAAAGGACAAGAGCGCAAGCCTACGCTGAACATCTTTGATCCCTCAGGTGGCACTGCATCAAGAATCGTCATTCATCTATAAGCGATATCTACTTTGGCAAACCTGTCAAGTACCACAACACGTAGTTACATCCACAAATGCCAGTGAAAACTGTACTATGCCAAAATGAAGCCCTATGTTAACAGTGTCCAGAAGTGCCATTGACTTGTGGGCTTGACTAGATATGGGATGGACCATTACACATTGAAAACTTGTACTGTTGTCAGATGAATCAGTATTATGGGTACATTTTGGGAGAAATGGACCCTGTGTGCTGTGTGGAAGAAAAGGATCATCCAGACCAGTGGTCACCAAACTTGTTCATGGAGGGCCGATGTCCTGCAGATTTTAGCTTCAACCCTAATCAAACACACCTAAACAAGCCAATTAAGGTCTTACTAGGTATACTTGAAAGACCCAAACAGGTGTGTTGAGGCAAGTTTGAGCTAAACCCTGCTGGGACACCGGCCCTCCAGGATCGAGATTGGTGACCCCTGATCCAGACTGTGAACAGTAAGTCCAAACGTCAGGTCTGTCATGGTCCCTGTTGTTAAGTATAATCATATTTTTATTATTATGATTATTATTTTGCTGTAAATGTCCTACTTACTCCTTTTAGCTAAAATAAAACATCTTCTGATTTAGTTGAAAATATTTAACAAAGCATTTGCTTATATTAAATCAATTGAATCAACAAATTGAATCAAAGCACTCTGGCCTCTTTAATGGAGAAAAAAAAGTTTCTTTATAATATTATTTATAAACAAACTATTATAAACAAACAAATAAATATAAACAAATATTATTTAATACATTAGTAATAGATTAATTAACTAGTTAAACTAAAGCAAAAATCCAGTTGGGTTGTTTATTACACTAATGATAATTTCGTAATTATGATGCATTCTGAAGTTCTTCTTGATAATGTTCTTACAGTTTTGACTTTTTACAATATAATTGTAGGTGTTGGAACTTTCCATATTAAAGTATTTTCAACATAGTTGTAGGAGATAATTCAGTCTAATGATAAAGTATGGTAATATAACTAGTTTTAACCCTCATATTTTGTTGAAATTTACCCTTTCTTTAACTTTGTGGTTGTTTTTTGCCACCATTGACTTCCATGATAACAACATTTTTTGAATTGCAATACCTTGACACAATACAATCAAACATTTTTGATTGTTGGTGGTTTTCTTAGGAAGAGGTAAAATGTGTAATTTTTGCTTTTAATCAATAGCTGGCACCATTAACCCTTTAGATATGCCTGTGCAAAAACATTTTTGGCTTTTATTTGGAAGTATAAGGATTAAAACAACAAACTATAGTATGTGTGTGCATAAATACACTTACTACGTTTACTATGGTCTGAGAGCTGAGGTGCTTGTTGAGATTTTCTCAGACACATCACAAAGATAAGTGCACAAAGGTCTCTCACGCACACACTATACTCCATTGAACTCCATATAAAAGCCTGAAACTAAGCTTTCGTTGCACTGTAATTGATGATTGACATTAAAATTACAAATTGTACCTCTTCCCAACAGGGAAAACCACCAAGAATAAAGAATGCTTAATTAAACCATGTCATGGCTTTGCAATCAAATGTCATTATAATGGCAGTCAATGAGGAAAAAACAGCCACTAACTTAATGAAGGGGTAGTACATTTGCCCAGAGTGTATTATTGATATTTAGAACATTTCCAAAAGCATTTTTTTTAAATATGTGTCAAAATAAGATGTCACCAAAAATGTTTCCATTTTCTGAAACACAGAAAATGTTGTGATCAAATTTAGACTCAAAATCACCCCAGAAAACATCCCCTACAGCACAAAAGGGTTAAACAATTTAATGTTGCACATTTGGCAAACAGAAGGCTTTTAGAAACAAATAAAATTTGACCAAGAGAAAAAAAAAGTTTAACACCCTTTTACACAATTATACCTAATAAAAAACAACAGAACATTAGCTAATTTAACCAAGAAATCATGAATGCCAATGATATGCATATATACATACATTCACAGGCCACTTTATTAGGTACACCTTACTAGTACCTGTTTGGACCCACTTTTGCCTTTAGAACTACCTTAATCCTTTGGACAGGTGTACCTAATAAAGTGGCCAGTGAGTGTATGTATATATTGTAATTCATGCCAAGGAGTGACAAATTATTAAATGAAGGGAAAAAAAAACTGAAGGAAATTTCATCAATACTGCGATTACAGAATCACCCATATGCACCAAATCTCGCTTCACCCTCCCTCCCTTACTACCTGTGAATCTCATGAATAGATTTGCCATAATGCTCCATCATGTGTCATCCTGGCACATTTTAAATGCTGGCCATGTTTGCGGCGAAGGGACCGGGTTTAAATGTGTAATGCCTTCGGATTTCATTGTTATCAGTTTTGGAGGACGGACAAGTAGTTCTGAACTCCCGTCGCTCACATAATCAAAAGTGTGCCGGACAAAGAGGGGGCCATTATCACGGGCTATGAGTGCTTGTGTTTTCAAGCAGACCCCCCTGTACCTGGGTGTTCCACGCAAAGCCGATTATGTGCAGGTCTGCATCTCTCTCTCACACCGTGAACCTCGCGGTGATATTTCAGCGAGAAAATGGGTCAATGCCAAGCATCAGCAGGCTGCTGTTGCATATTAATGATGAAGCTTGGCTGTGACAGATGAGATTGGCCCACAAGGGTCTTCTCTCTCTCCCTCTCCTTCTCATACACACATGCACATTCTCTTTGACTGCTTGTTCAAAAACCGAGCTGTCTACTGTCTAGTAGGCAGCAGACTTATAAGACAGCATGCCAGCTAAAATGTAAAACACATGACTGGATTTGGAGCGTTTCTTGTGTAAAGAAACAGAGATGAGATTCACAATAGTTTTGTTTGATAAAAGTTTCTTTAAAGGATGTCATGTGTTATTTTTATTTTTTTATTTTCACTGCAGTGTGTTGTGCAGCTGTGGAAGTTACAAAGCTGCATACAAAAGAATTTCTTGTCTAAGAGAAGATTAATTCAAACTGGCTAAAAGCATCTTTATTAAATTATCCCTCTCATATCTACTTCACTATAAGGAAATATTCACACCATGCTACTAAGAACATCCATCCATCCATCTATAGATCCATCTTAAATCCATATATCCATCCATTAATCAATAAATCTATCAATAAATCAATCAATGAATCCATTCATCCATCCAACTGACCAACCAACCAACCATCCCCGCTTGCCTCCCTTTAAACTTTGAGCTTCCTTCCTGATTGGCAGCGAAGGTGATGATGTCACAGGGAGTAATGAGATTGACATCTTCACAGACGAATGGAAAACTGAAGAGGGCGAGCCTAAGAATTTTGACACAGAAAGTTAAGAGTGCACACACACAAGCACAACATACAGGCACACACATGGGTAAGTAACCAACCAATCAACCAACCAATTCTGGAAGTTACTACTCAATATTGTCATTATTTTAGGCAAACCTTGAAATGCTGATCCCAACAATGGTGAAAGTTAGAGATTGTCTTAGAACTCAAATCCTTCATAAAGTTCAATAAAACTACAGTGCTCAGCATAACTTAGTACACCCCATTTTGAAAACGAATATTTTTATCCATTTCTCAATGAATATAGGCAATGTATTTTGTTGCATTTAAACAAAACAGATTTATTAAACAGATATATATTATTAAAATAATATTTTAGTAACCAAACATATTTAGAAATTAAAAGATAATACAATTAAATTCAAGCAAAATATTGCAAAATTAAATTACAATCTTCAAAATTTCAACTTAATTTTTCATTTTTCTTTTTCCTCTTTTAATTTGTTTTTAATATTTTTCTATAACATTTAAATTTGGGTGTACTAGTTTTTGGACCGTTATAATAAGTTATTGTTAGATAGGCTCCAGATTTGGCTTCAGTACTCACTAATCTGAGGGATATGAACAAATATAATATTGTATAGTTAAATATGAATTTAAAAGACAGATTTTTGAGGGGTGAACTTAAATATGCTGAGCACTGTATATCATGACAACATTGCGTTTCTTTTCATGCTGTTGAATATAAGTAGAGGGATAAAAGGAATGTAAACAAATTAGGAAAAATTACATTCCTTAAAACATTATGAATACATATGCAAAAAAAAAAAAAAAAAAATTCTAAATTCTAGTTTTTAATATTGTGTTACGGCCACATGTATGTGCCTGTATGTTGTGCTTGTGTGCCTCTGTGTGCGCTCTCTGTGTCGAATTCTTAGGTTAGCCCTCTCCAGTTTTCCATTCGTCCGTGAAGATGTCAATTTTAAGTTTTTTTTATCATAATACCAAAATTATTCCTCAAAAATCTGCTGATTTTTATTATTTTTTTCAAAATTCTCTGCAGAAATAGCAAAAAATGTCCACAGATTCTGTCTATTGTCATTAATACTTCATATTTTTAATATACCTCTACATTGCCACACCCCTAATATATATGTACAGTTGAAGTCAGAATTATTTGCCTCCCCTGAATTTAAACTGCCAGTTTTTTTTTTTTTTTTTCCCAAATTTCTGTTTAACGGAGAGAAGATTATTCCAATACATTTCTAAACATAATAGTTTTAATAACTCATTTCTAATAACTGATTTATTTTATCTTTGCCATGATGACAGTAAATAATATTTGACTAGATATTTTTCAAGACACTTCTATACAGCTTAAAGTGACATTTAAAGGCTTAACTAGGCTAATTAGGTTAACTAGGCAGGTTAGAGTAATTAGGCAAGTAATTGTATAACAGTGCTTTGTTCTGTAGACAGTCGAGAAAAAATATAGCTTAAGGGGCTAATAATTTTGTCCCTAAAATGGTGTTTAAATTTAAAACTGCTCTTATTCTAGCCAAAATAAAACAAATAAGACTTTCTATAGAAGAAAAAACATTATCAGACATACTGTAAAAGTCCTTGCTCTGTTAAACATCATTTGGAAAATATTTAATATTTAAAATATTTAAAAGGGGGCTAATAATTTTGACTTCAACTGTTCATACATATACACTTTTCTTTTTACTTGATCCACCACCATGTATGCATTTTAAGCCACCTTTTTCCACAATGTGTCCCAGGACTACTATGTATTTACAGACAATATTCAGTGTAGACTTTGAATTAGGCCAACGACTTTACAAGTAGCATGATCTGACAGTGTTGTCACATATATGTTGTCTTAAAATGCTGCTTGCACAGGCAGCTCACAATTAGAAAAAAAGCACAAATTCTTCTTTTTTTCTCAGGCTGTATTTCTTCTCTGTCTTTTTTCACTTCCATATCCATTTTTCCACTTTATACATCTCACCCTGGCATTCACATTCTATCATCTGGCTCTCTTTCTGTCTCGTTCTCCATTTCAGTTTCTTTCAACTCCACACCTGCTCTTTCTTTCTCTCTCGGTCCCCGCAATCCTGAGGTCTCAAGAGAATAAACATAAGATCGAGTCTGCTGGCATAATGTACAGAGGCTTTTTCGGAGTCAGTTCAGAGAAGACCTTGCTATGACTGAGGAGAATGATGGCGCACAGTATAAAGGAGCGGTGGCGGCTGTGCTTTCAATCGTACCGGCTTTACAGGACTAGCCACCTCTGTGCAGAGTTCAAGGATGGGGTCAGGCTATGAATCGATATCAGCACACCATCTGAAATAAACCATACCTTCTGTGCTTCGGTCTTTGCTGAGCAAATAGGAGTTACTAGAGCTTAAAATGATACAATGTAATACTTAACATCAAAGCATATTTCATTACGTTAATTAAGCCTTACTGCTTCTATAAAGTCAACTACAGTATCTTAGTAATCAGGTTGTAGATTGACTTAGCTTGTAGAAGGCATCAAAAGAAATAATTTAGTCTCTTGTAAATCGTTTAATTTGTGCAGTTTCCACTGTTAAACTAGTCAGAATGCACTTATTACTGACAGTGTGAACATTTACATTTACTCATTTAGCAGATGCTTTTATCTAAAATTACTTACAAGTGAGGATAAAAGAAGCACTTCAAATCATTAGAAAGTTGCAGTATAAACAGACCGAAGTCTTGTCATCGATCCCAGTTGTAATAATAACTTGATTTCTAGTTGATCATTTGGAAAAGTGGCAGAAGGTGGATGTCTCAGATGAATCATTTGTTGACTTGCATCCCAATCATCACAAATACTGCAGAAGACCTACTGGAACACGCATGGACCCAAGATTCTCACAGATATCAGTCAAGTTTGGTGAAGGAAAAATCATGGTTTGGGGTTACAGTCAGTATGGGGGTGTGCGAGATATCTGCAGACTGGATTGCAAAATCAACAGCCTGAGGAATCAGGACATTTGTGCTGCCCATTATGTTTTAAACCAAAGAAGAGGGCAAATGCTTCAGCAGGATAGCCTCCACATCTGGGCTGAAGTATGAGAGTGGGCCAGCCCAGTCACCAGATATGAACATTATTGAGCATGTCTGGGGTCAGATGAAGGAGGAGGCATTGAGGATGAATCCAAACAATCTTGATGTACTCTGGAGGTCAGGTAAAAACACTTTCTTTGCCATTTCATGCAGTCCTTCAAGCTCATGGGAGTCATACGCAAATTCATAATTTTTTCACAGCACCATGACTTTATATTCTATACTGTACATGATTTCTGTTCAGTTACAAAACTTTTGTCTAAGCAAAGTCAGACCTGGCGAGGCAGTGGCGCAGTAGGTAGTGCTGTCGCCTCACAGCAAGAAGGTCGCTGGTTCGAACCTCGGGTTAGTTGGCATTTCTGTGTGGAGTTTGCATGTTCTCCCTGCCTTTGCGTGGGTTACAGGAAAATTGGGTAGGCTAAATTGTCCGTAGTGTGTGTGTGTGAATGTGTGTGTGGATGTTTCCCAGAGATGGGTTGCGGCTGGAAGGGCATCCGCTGTGTAAAAACTTGCTGGACAAGTTAGTGGTTCATTCCGCTGTGGCGACCCCAGCTTAATAACGAGACTAAGCCGACAAGAAAATGAATGAATGAAGTCAGACCTTAATGTCTTTACTAAATAACTAAAAAATAAATAAATAAAAGGCATGATCATATTTTATTTTGGTAAAATAAGTGTAATTAGAGGCCTTTGCCTTTCATAAAAGCCACGTTTGACACCAAATGATCAACCAAATCAACCAAATGATCAACTAGAACTAGAACTAGTTATTATTTGTTGTTTCTAAAACTTAGATAAGACAAGAAAAATTGTTAGGTAATGTATAAATGCTGTAAGTTTTTCTTTCTTTCTTTCTCTCTCTCTCTGAGCATACAAAGAGGGGAATGTGTCCTACAGGTGGTTTTTCAAGCCCGTGTACGTGTGTGGGGCACACTCAGGAATGCACAAAGAAGTATGAGGTCTTTTTAAGAAGGTGTCTGGTGCACACAAAGAAGAGAGAGTATGTCATGCAAAGTTTGGTATAAAAAACAACCAACCAAACAAACAAAAGCAACTTTCATCTGAACCCGACACATTAACATCTACTGCATACAGTGCTTTATTAAAATACATTACATGACTTTACTCGCCTGAATTGCAGAATGGCAGAAATAATGCAAATAATCACAGATTTCCATATAAATCACATTGGTCCAAACTCAAAGAAATAGTTGGTTTACATGAGAATTGTTCTGGGTAACCTAGTCATATCAGTGGCAAGAGATAACAACAACAAATTGCTTTCTTTTGTCCTTTCTTGTCACTTGATGTAGTTTGAGTTACTGTCACCCATACAAATACAGGGAGAACATGCAAACTCCACGCAGAAATGCCAACTGACTCAGCTGAGGCTCAAACCAGCAACCTTCTTGCTACCCACTGAGTCACTGTGCCACCCTTTGACTAGGTTATTTTGGCATTTTAAAAAAAAACACAACACTCAGCAATTCTCAATGTATCATTGAGGCCGTACTCACACTAGGTACAGTTACCTTGAACCAGGCCAAAGCACGCTTGTCCCACCTTCCGTCTCCCCGACGGCCCGCACTCACTCCACAATCGGGCCTGGGCACGCTTACGTCATCGATGCTGCGCTGTTCAGTGAGAAGCGCTCTCACTCAGCAGCACAGTGGAGATTTCTCTAGTTATATTGTTTCAGTTGTTTGATATGCAGTGACGTAGTCAAATATTTCGCCAAACAGTCCTTAGGGATGCGGTAACACGCAGTCAGATATTTCGCTGAACAGATCCGCCACTTTTGGAGCTCATAAACAATCATAAAGCTCTCATGGTGCAGGAATGAGGAGGTCTGCTGAAGGTGCGCAGCTTTGCTGCAGTGAGGGGTTTGCGTCTTTAATAAACTACGGCAGTTTGCGTTCACTGAACAGTAAGATTGATTTATAAATCCATATGAAACAGTCCCTTAAAGTCACGTCTCGATTTCAGTTTTGGGCACTCACACTACAAACGTACTGCGCCAAAGCCCAAGTGAACCGCGCTCAGGCCCACCTCTCCCAACCGGGCCAGGGCCGGCCAGGTGAACCGTGCTTGAGCATGAATCAGCACACTTCTCAAACGATCCGGGAAACGGGCCTGGGCACTGTTCGGATAGCATAGTGTGAGTAGGCCCTTAGACTGCACTGGCATGACTGGAACAAAGACTGAATAGTTCTGTTATGATGACACTAATGACTTCTGTAGATCTGCTCAAATATTAAAGTTTGGTTCTGTTGAATGAAAAGTTGCATAAAAGTTTTCAATATGAAAGCAAGTTTGTTCACTTGTCCGCCACATTTGCAATGCCTAGTCCATATTGATCTGAACGTGGGAATAGTGAAATCTTTAAACGCCACAATTAAATAACATTTAGAACGAGCTAAATCTGACATTAAATGCCTTGTGTTTGAAGGGGGGTGATGACAATTTGGCAAATGGCTTTATCATTTAGAGCAGAGCTTCATAAAGTGGCGGTCACTGGACAATGACAAACTTTATTAAAATATTAGAATTGCAATACCTTCACCATAACCCACAGAAGACAAAAAAACATTATTTTTAATAGTGAAAAACAACAACATGCAAATAAAAAGCCCTCAGCCTTCACTCTGACGCCTTCAAATACATTAAATAAATACAGGCCACAACTGAATATTAAAAATACTCTCTTTGTGTCCACAAGTCTGTTTAGTTTAAGATTAATTCAAATTAATAAATGACTTTAAAACGATATGGTTGTTAGACTGTTGTTTGTCTTTGTGTTGTCAATATGCTCATGTTTATTTAGGCTTATTAATGTGTGCACAACGTTTGTACATTTATAACCACCTCTGAGGAATTAGGGTGTCGCAAGTGACTGGCATTGTTATTTAAGAGGTTTGTGGGCTGAACATTTTGGGGACCCCTGATTTAGAGAATGTGACTATTTAGCTACATCGCATTCTAGTTTCTCCAATACAATTGACTGCAAAATATGAATAATAAAAAAAAGATGATAATTGAGACATTCACACTTTTTTTGGTATGGCTAATGTCATGTTTGTTTACATGGAGAGAGAAGTATTTTTGTTCAATATTACAGAAAGCCACCAGGGGGCAACCAAAACATTTTTCAGGATGTGTACCACATAATACATCTGAACCAATTGGTAAATCTATAAACTTTGTCTAAAATGAACAAACACTGAACTAACTTGAGCTGAATAATGACACTATTGTCTTTATTGTACTTTATACTCTTGTACTTTTGACCTCCCCTCTGCGATTTATGTGATAATTATTTAGAAAAGCATAGCTTTAAAGCTATTCGTGATGTATAAAGTTCATTAAATTACACTGATGCCACAATTATTTGTGCATATCGCATTTAAACTTGTTTTTGGACCAGTATGCTAATCATATTGGGAACTTCTATCTTCTATCTTCTATTTTAATTCTCAAATATGTCTAAGAACATGCAGAACATTGTTTAAACTGCTTAATGGTCATAACATTTGATCCATGGGATGGGAACTCCACAATATTTGACAGCACTGCAATGGAGAAATCAGAGCTGGATTTTCAACATGTTAATTCATCAACTTCTCTCGAAATACCTCCTAAGCAGGTCTATGCTGTCAGGTCCAAAACAAAAAGCAAAGTAAATGCATTGGCCCTCCCAAAGCAACACAATCTTGTGTTACCCGAGAAACTGACACCAAAATAACTGGCTTAGAGTAACTGGCCCTCTTAGAAAGAAAAGAGCGAGTTACCTGATGGTGAAGTAGCCTGTCAAACATGGAGTCTAGATTACTAACACAGCCACTCAGGGTTAATGACGCTCCATGAGTTTTGGATGATTTAGAAAGTCCTTACACTCCTCATGACCAGAAATGATTACAAGCCATGGCTCACTCTAAAGAGCGTTAATAATGACAGTGCTGCCATTCATCCCCCTCGTACTTCCATCAGGACTATGCTGGTGTTTACGCAGCAATGCATTCATATCAATCGCAGCGTCGCGTTTCAAACGTCATGCGATTTATGGCACTCTTCAGACGTAATGCGTCACAGCTTGATGGTTTTGAGCTTGTTTTGAAGACTCAATCATTTGCCAAACAGGCTGTGTGACGTTCTTGATACTCTGTCTTGCTAGAATTAGAGTTGGGATGGGGGAGAGATGGAGGGGGGTCTCATTTTGGTGACAAATCTAGCATGGCGGGATCCACCAGCAATCAGTCATCAGTCATCGCCAGGCTAGGCCGCACTGGCTGCAGGGTTCATTAATGCTGCGCCCGCAGGCCAGCTCCAGTCCGGGCGCTCAGTCACTGATGACTCAATTACGATAGGACAGCAGCCACCCAAAGCAAACTAAATCAGAAGCAGGAGACATTAGCAGCGCCGTTCCTCAGAGATGACAAAAGAGTGACTTGTTAAATGTCAGAACGGCGATATGTAACGCAGAGCTTGACAAGAGCGGCGCTGCAGTGGTGATGTATATGTTCATTGGAGCCTATCGCAGAGGATGACATCAGCAGCTGACTGAAACGACTGTTTCAGAGCATGTATCTGGGATTGTATTGTGCTACATGCACTCACCGCACTAATACAGGCTTGGACTCCCATTGACATTAGAGCTGCATCAATTCTTCATGGAGTATATTTAACAAGGTGCTGGAGGAGACTTTGGCCCATACTGACATAGCAGCCTGTAGTTGTTATCTGATAGCAGATTTTTTGACTATACATTCATGATGCAAATCTCGCGTTCCACCAAATCATGCTGGAGGCAGCTATTATAAGATGGGCACTGTTGTTGTTAGGGATTGGGCATGGTCAGCAACAATACTCAGGCAGGCTTTGGAGTTTAAATAATGGTCAGTGGGTGCTCCAGGAAAATATCCACACACAGTAACACCAGCAACAGCCTGGACTGTTGATACAAGGCAGAATGGGTCGGTGCATTCATGTGGTTTATGTCAAATTCTGACCAAGCCATTTGAAAGTTGCAGCAGAAATAGAGACCCAGATAAGATTTATCAATCTGCTTTTCTCCAGACAGTAGCCTCATACCATGTCTTAAATACATGGGACACGAAAAGATTCCAGACACGCGCAATTTGGTTCTCGGCACCAAACATTTAAATACAAGCCATTTGTTTAAATTTCAGCCACAGCACTTCCAATGTAATGGTAAGGGTTATAATCTAATTCACATGTGTCAAACTCAGTTCCTGGAGGGCTGCAGCTCTGCACAGTTTAGTTCCAACCCTGATTAAACACACCTGATCAGACTAATTGAGTCCTTTAGGCTTGTTTTAAACTGAATCTACAGGTAAGTGTGTTGCAACCAGGATCGGAACTAAACTGTGGCCCTCTAGGAACTACGTTTGATACTCCTGATCTAATCAATACATATTCAACCAATTTAACATTATTAAAAGTACATAGGCCGCAGTCACTAAATCAAACCTCATTTTCAACAGATGTATATGTAGACCATCCTGTTGAAATTTAATTTACACATCACTGTCATTATGATTAGCATGTTAAAATGTTACGATCCGACAATCGACAATCTGCCTTTGGACTTGTGAAGGAAATCGGAGCACCTGGAGGAAACGCACGTATACACGGGGTGTACATGCAAACTCCACTAAGAAATGCTGAACAACTGGCCCGGCCAGTACACGAACCAGCGACCTTCTTGCAGTGAGGCAACAGAGCTAACCACTATTTTTTATAACAGCTAATTTTAACTATTATAACAGCTAAAGGCAACAAAAATAAATTAAATTCATCATCTCACTTGGTGGCCATCTTTGAAATATCATTTGATGTCCTATTTATTTGAACACGGAAACATTAAATTATCTAAAACTGTTTGCCAAGCTTATAATTACACTTCATATTTGTAATCACCTATAAAAATTGACAACATTTGATAGGATTGTGCACATGAACCCCCAAAAGGTACAACATCATGACAAACTCCTTAATAGCCATTTTTAAGGAACGCGGTCAGATGTCATCCTGTCAAAGTATGTAAAAAGGTTAAAAAAAAAAAAAAAAATCAATAAAAATCAATAACTTACACTATATTTGTTTCTGAGTAACACTGCATCCGATCATGCTGGCCTTCCACTTATAGTGTACTTAACAGCAAATATTTTACAAAAAAGACAGCAACTTCTTTGTTTAAAAGTTGAGTAGTCAGGATTTGCATTGAATGGCGGAAGTGGGAATTCATTTAAAATAATGTGGTCAGATGGAAAGTATTGTACATTTCATGTTTCATACAGATTACAAAACCAGAGAACATTTGTCTTCAATTTGGTTGCAACTAGACCAGGAGTGCCCAAACCTTTTCTTATGAAGGGCCAAAAAGCAAACATACAGAGGGCTGTGGGCCTGAGATAAATATAGTAATATGTATAACAAAGTTGCCATGTGTAATTTCCTAATTTTTAAAATAAGATTTAAAAATGAAAAGAAAGCATTAGTTTAATCATGTTAGGTTAGCTTTTGTATTATAATTTTGCATACTTCGCAATTAACTTGTTACAACGGAAACAAACAATTCATTTCTGCTATCATATTCTATCATATAATTTCTTCTATCATTTCAGCTATCATAATATAATTTCACTATTTAGAGTTTGCAAATAATACTTTTATTAAAATAAATTATTAAGGAGAAAATCCAAATGTGCAAATATAAAACCAACTTTACCTCTATTCGTAAGTTCACATACCCTGCCGTACAGGTGCAGTTCGCTGTCAGAATGCAGTTTTGTTTGTTGATGATTACCCAGGCCCTGTATAGCTCTGTCTTTTTTTCTTGTCTTTGACTAGGCAGAACCTCGGTTTTTAGCACTACAAAGTTTTGACCCTGGTAATCATGGAATATTATTTCTTGCACATGACCACACAGAACTAAATTTTTGGCATCCAAAGACTTGTAGCTCTTTAACTTCTCTTGTTAATGCTCGGCCATTTCGTCTCATCCCCTGTCTATTTGGAGGGTGCTATCGTAAATGGACCTGTCAGATGAACGCTGCTCACTTTAACCTTAATTTTGCAGAATCAATGTGTTTATCACTGGGTGACGAGCTATCATAATATGCTGAAAGCATTATGTAAATAATATATATATAATATGTAATCAATATAACTTGTTTCTAAGACAACAACAAACTCTATAACACATCGGATATCATTCCCTCACTGTAAATGTTAGTGCTCCCTGTTTTTTCACCCATCTCGCTGTGTGCTCATCCTGAATGTTTACAGACATGGTCATTTGTTTATAGTTTTTGCTATTATGCACTCAACAATACAGCGTGACTCCAGCAAAAGTGTTATTTGCCAAAACTTAGTGCATGTTTACCTCAAACACTAAGGGCTCTATTTTGATGGTCCATGCGCATAGCGCAAAACGCAGGGCGCAAACGCTTTCAGGGCGTGTCAGAACGCGTTTTTGCTAATTTAAGGACAGGAAATCTGCCTTGCGCCGCGGCGCATGTTCTAAAAGGGTTGAGTTTATTTTCTTAATGAGTTATAGGTGTATTTTGAGAATAAACCAATTAGAATCTTATCTCCCATTACCTTTAAGACCCAGCTGCGTCGCGCCAAGAGCGCATTCGCCATTTACAGGACGCAAAGTAAGTCTAAGTGGAAAAAATGAGCATTTCACAAGCAAACAGTTCACAGTTAACAGCTTTTTGACAGAAAACTGTTAAACAGAGCATCTACTGCGTGAGAATGAGAGATAATGGATCACTTTCACTTTCGCTCTTGGATAGGGAAACCTTTACGCACAGCATCAATTAGTCTATAAATAAATACTTTTGTTTGTTAAGCGCAAATATTTGTTTCAAAACTATTTTTAAATTCAGTTCTAATTTCCAGCAAACGAATAAGTGAATAATAATAGCAAAATGTGCTCAAAAACCTGAGTTATATCCTAAAACACATGCTGTGCCCCATATGGTCTAAAACCTGACAGGTGGGCAAATCTAAGCTTGTTTTAATAAAACAAATATAAATATGGATATAATAAATAATACTGCTAATAATAATAATAACATTATACAAAAGCAAATTTTTTATGAATGAACTGAAAAAGCCTCCCGAGATGAAGAAGACATAAAAGCAGTGGTTTTTCATATTTATGTAGGCTAGAAAATAATATGTTTTGTAATATTTTAATCCTTTATATTTATATCCTATATCTATTCTTATTATATCCTATATATATCCTTAATATTTACATTTTTTCATATGTAAAGATATTTGCCTATTGCTCTCTTGTGCGTATTAAGCAGTGCGTAAGCGAGGCGCAACTTTGCGCCGGAGTTTAGACCGGGTTAGTTTTGGTCTAATGAAAAATCTATTATAGATTCTCAAAATAGCAACGCGCCAGTGGTCCGCCTCAGAACGCCTTCCTATTTAGACTAGAACGCCTATGGACGCACAAATGAGCGCTAATGCATTTGCTATTTAAAGAGCGTAGCGCAACGCCTCAAAACGACTCTTGCGCCAAGCTTAAACTACCAAAAGACTACTGCGTCACGCCTTGCGCCACACTGCGCCGGGTGTATGATAGGGCCCTATGTCTGTATGCAGGTTTGGGGACTCTGTTAACCCTTGTATGGTGTTCGGGTCTGTGAGACCGGTTTTCAGTTTTTTTTCAAAAGAAAAATTAAACAATGAACTATTTTTTCAACCTGAAATTCTTTGTCTTTGGCTTATTTTCTGTGAAGAACATAAATCCGAACAATTTTTCAATGACCGCATAATGTACCTCCCCCCACACATTTACATTACATCCAAGGTGTTCGGATCCACTAGACCCAGGTCTAATAAAAGTCTTGAAAGTGTAGGTCCAGTGTTCCCACACTCTGTCCTCCTCCTTTCTGGTGCTGCTGTTTCCTCCCCTCCTCCTCCTGCTCCGGCACAAAGTTGCAACATTGTTGAAAATTCAGCTATCAACACTGTCTGCTCTTACATTCCCGCATATTTTACCCTCTCTCTTGCGGATATCAAGCTTTATTTTCTTATACCGTGTCCTATCTGCAAATTAGGGGCATAATACTATAATTATGACTTTGCCAGTACGGTTTCTTATCACAACAGATCAAGATGGCCAAAAGATTATCTGCTGCGAGGGCCATTAGAGGGACAATTGATTGTGGAAGAAAGAGGAGCTTCTGATGATGTCCATAACCATGGTGGGAACAATACGAAAAATCAAATCTTGGTTTTATTTTTTTCATAACATTAATAAAAAAAATAAAAAAATAATAAAAAATAAAAAAATAAAAACGAGAAGCACCTTAATACATCAATATGATCTAACAAAGGTAAAGGGCTGAAATTAACCATGTTTGCTGTGCATATGGCTTGTAATTGGGATTAAGTAAACTTTTATTGAGTAATTTTACATAAAATGATTTGATAGTGTTAATTTGGAAAGCCAAAACTCTAGCGGGTCCACCAGACCCATGAACACTGGCTGAGTAACCAAAATACGAACACCACACAAGGGTTAAAACAAAATATATACTCCTTTTCTTCTGTACCTGATGTTCAGTGCCATAAGCTGCCGACCCCTGCACTAAACTTCTGGAGGGAAGAGGCACCCTAGTTAAGAATCACTGTCCTAAACAACTATGCTTATAAAATAACTCAAGTAAAACTAGGTTAATTTTGTGAACACAGATAAAAAGAAGAAAAAAAAAAAAGATAAAAGATCGTCCTGAAACAAAGACTTGGAAAAAAGTTGATAAAATCAAAGGAAAAACATCAGCTTCAAAAGGAGGCAGACAACTTCATAAAACTGTTTTCCCCGCTCTCAGGCGGCCACCCGAGATTTATCTTTTAATCTGTACATGCTATGCTTCAGAAGATTTCAATGCAAACCACTGCAGCTCTCCTCCTCTGCTCCTCTCAATAGAGGACGCAAAATAAAATTATGCTCAGTTTGATAATTAGATATTGAAATTATGAGCTGGCAAACGAAGAAAAAAGAAAATCGCTCTGCGGTTGACAGGTCGGGTTGAGAGCACTGATGCAAAGTGCTGATAAAAGAACATTGACTGCTGCACATTTCCCTATCAGTGAGTTTATGGGAGTTGAACAAATTTCTCTAAGACATCTCGAAGATCTGTACTGATACTGAGACAACATTTGCTGAAATTAATGTACTTTGTGGTGGCCATACACATTTCTTTTCAAAGTATTTATTTTATTATCTTTACAATCAATGTATAATAGTAGCACACAAATGCGCAGATCTAGAACAATAATTTCTGGAGTGGCAAGGAAGAGGCATGGAAATGCATCGCTGCATGACTTTGTTTTAATTCAGTGAAAGCATACTGATTTAACAATTTTGCAGTTTAGTTGTAATTGGCAAGCAGTTACTTCAAGAAATACTAATAGTATATATATTTTGTTTTTCTAATTACTTATACTACATTCTTTGAAAAGCGTGATAGTTGATGATGTGATTTAAACTTCATTTAATCACAATTACTACACCATACAGTTGAAGTCATAATTATTAGCCCCCTTGTTTATTTTTCCCCTCGTTTTTGTTTAGCAGAGAACAGATTTCTAAACATACATAAATCTATAAATATATAGCTTAAAGGAGCTAATAATCTTGACCTTAAAATGTTTATTAAAAGATTAAAAACTGCTTTTATTATGAGAATATTATCAAAATATTATCAAAATATTATCAAACTGTGAAAAATTTCTTGCTCTCTTAAACAGCATTTCAAGAGTTCACACTTAGATATTGCTTGACAGCTGTAAGCAGGTTTGGCATGCTGTCCCGGGAGAGAACCCTGAGCTCGGAGATAGTTGAGCCCAGGGCTCCCGCCAGGTCCATAGAGCATGTGAGGGGAGTACGAGATCAGGTGGTTCTCGAGAGCTCCCCTTTTTGTAAAGGAGAAAAGGAGGAGAAAGGGGTGGATGGGGGGTTTCTTCGGAAAATGAAGATAAGGGAGTAATGTCTAGCTAGGCTACTTATAGTGGGTTAGGATAGATCTGATTGGCTAACTAATGAGTGTAGATAGGTGGCCAGCTGCTGTCAATTATATCATGTGCTCCTCTCGAAATTAGTTTAAAAACTTCACTTAGGGAATATATAAAAAAAAAAGAAAAAAATCTAAGGGCGGCTAATAGTTCTAACTTCTACTGTATATGCTTTAATTCATGAAGTGCATAAGATAGTTTGCATTGCTATTGTCAGGGATTGAAAACTGGGATCTGGGGGAGTTTATTATTATTATGCATCGAAGGTCCACCTTTTATTTTAGAAAATGTTGAAAACTATTCCCCATTATATATTCCATAGTATTTTGTTTTCCTACTATGAATGCCAATGATTACTGGTTTCCAACATATTTCAGACTATCTCTTGTGTTCAATAGTAGTAAAACAAAACTTATAAATCTTTGTAACCACCTGAGCGGAGTAAATTTGTATTGTTATGTGAGATATAAACCCTTAATAAAATACATATTCCTGTAAATTAACTTTCACAAAGATTTTGTTTGTAATCAGAAATTATTTTTTTTACTCAGTAAACTTAGTTCTGATGAAACAAGATAAATGCATTCAAGACAAACAAATCTTAATATCTTATGCAGTTTTGCTTCTCAGTGTTGTTACATAAACAAGATTAAATGAAATTCTGGTATTTACCCGCCTCAAAGGATTACTGTATGCCTGCAAAATATAGTGTCCCTACATGTTATGTTGGGATAACAGAAAGCAGTTATCATACACTTGAGCTTTAAGATGTTGAACTGCATTAACACAAGACTTGATCTGAAAGTTATACCAGCACCTGCTTTAGAAAAACAGACATCTAAATGTTGACAAAAGGACGATATGAGCAGCTATCAAATATCTCTTAAAAAAATTAAAAGCACACATGCACGCATGCACACACACACACACACACATACACAAAATGAATTAGGCTTTAGAAGAAACCTTCACAGCAACTATAGGTGGCCGAACAGGGGCCCTTAAGCATGTCTGGCCAGAAATGATTGTGATAGAGTTCAGTCAGTTAAATTGGTTGACACCGAACGCGGTTAAGTCAAACGAGCATGTTGGCTCAGGAAAGAGTAAATACGCTTGGATTAGATGCAGCAAATCAAATAAAGCTACAAAGAGGCTGAAGCTCATGCTACCAGGGCACAGAAAGCTGAATCAAATGGCCTGTTGCTGTGCTGGATAATACTGTTGAGACTTGAGACTGAAAATAAAACATACCAGAGGAAATGCAGGTATAGATAGACATTAATTTAAGATTTATGTATTTATGCTGTATTAAAAATGTCCATTCATCTATCTTTAAACTTAGGAGTTTTATTAAAATGCATGAACATGGTCAATAAATAAACAAATGTAAACTTCTTATCCAAATGCATAATAAAATAACATCAGAAAATCAAATAATCATACATGTTTAAGTGTGCAAATTATACATTGATTTAAATCCAGTGTTAAAGACTAATTTTCTTTCTGTGCCAAGCAGAACGGACAAGAAAGTTTAAAGGGGGGTCAAATTTTTCTGTAATGTTAGTTTGTGCAATACATGCTTCAGTGAATCAAATTTATATATTTATTTAAATTACATCTAATACAGCTGAAGTCAGAATTATTAGCCCCCTGAATTGTTAGAGCCCCTATTTAATTTCCCCCCCAATTTTGTTTTAACCATTACCTGGAATTTATGTTTTAGAAACAGCTTTGATTTCTTGCAACAGAAAACTATGACAATGATCACCTCAGGTGCATCTCATGTGCTTTAATCAGTGTTAAATGCTAATAATGAGTTTAAATGCCATTTCACATGACATTTATTGCCATACTACTGAAAGCAGGAGGAGATAGTTTACCTCAGATCTTAAAACCGTTTAAAATTAAACTTCAGAACTGTGACTCAATAAACTACAATGTTTTCCAGTAAGGCAACCCAGGGAGCTGAAATATAAATGGCTAAACTGGCATTGAGTAGGTTAAAAGGACCTAAACAAAGACAGCGTTCCAGCACGGAATACACATTTATAAGTGACTTCAGGATTGTTTTTTAGATAAACAAGAATGTTCACATAGCATGTTTATTAAATATCTGCACATACAGTTGAAGTCAGAATTATTAGCCCCCTTTTGATTTTTTTTTTCTTTTTTTAAATATTTCACAAATGATGTTTGACAGAGCAAGGACATTTTCACAGTATGTCTGATAATATTTTTTCTTCTAGAAAAAGTCTTATTTGTTTTATTTCGGCTAGAATAAAAGCAGTTTTGAATTTTTTAATAACTATTTTTGGGACAAAATTATTAGCCCCTTTAAGCTAATTTTAGTCTACAGAACAAACCATCGTTATAGAATAACTCGCCTAATTACCCTAACCTGCCTAGTTAACCTTATTAACCAAGTTAAGCCTTTAAATGTCACTTTAAGCTGTATAGAAGTGTCTTGAAAAACATCAAGTAAAATATTATTTACTGTCATCATGGCAAAGATAAAATAAATCAGTTATTAGAAATAGGTTGTTACATGTCCGTGTATTTTTTATTTATTTGTTATTTGTCGCCCTCTAGTGTTTTGTTGCTTGTTTGTGTTTTGATTTAGAGTTGATTTTCTCCGCACCTGCAGACAATTCACCGTCGGCAATTTAAGAGCTCGCGCTGCAGTGATTCAGTGACGTGAATTTGAGCGGCCGTCCAGATGCGGAGTTGTGCTCCTTTTGTTCTCAGCCTTTGTTTATTGTGTTTTCTCCCCACACTTTATTTATATTTGGTTGTTTAATTAATAAAACCCCTAGACTGATCCGTTTGTGTTTTTCCCTCATTTAAAGTTGTGACTGTGATCGTAACATAGGTTTGTAAAACTACTATGGTTAGAAATGTGCTGAAACAATCTTCCCTTCATTAAACAGAAATTAGGGAAAAAAATAAACAGGGGCGCTAATAATTCAGGGGGGCTAATAATTCTGACTTCAACTGTATATTATGGTATTTTTATGCTTCAGATTTAAGCATATTAAATCTAATGAAATTCAAATCTTAAATGAACTCCTGCAGTAAATATTTCATCATGGATTTTCCTATAAATGTAACCTTGCTGTCAAAAAGATCCAGAATATCACTAAATCTTTATTTAGACTAAACAGTCCCAGTCCTGCCTCTGTAGAGGAAACAATGTGTGGTTATGTATCGACATAAGCCTTCAAACAACAATCGATTCAGCCGGCCTGAAAAGCTGATGCAAGTCCATTGTCAAACACAAGCTGAAAGATTGCCTGCCGTCAGCGGATGAGTGTAAATCTCAGCGAAAGAAGAGAAAGACAGAGCCCTGGCATAGTGGCAGGGCTGCAGCAGTGCATTCTGGGTCTCCAAAGAGGCCGACATGAGATCTCATTTCATCTCATCTGCTCCAACATAATTGCTTTGGGTCTCCTGAGTAACATAGTGCTGATTGGTAACTCAATAACTCCTTTACAGATGATTAGATGAAGCGTCAGTGTGTTGGAGTTTTTCAGGGTGTGCTAAAATCAGAGGGACTTCAGGGACAAGTGGACAGCTCCATCTCCTGTCTGCCTGTCCTGAAGATTTATAATGTTCGGTTTTGCTTTTTCTGAGCCATTTTAAACCCGTTTAGTGTTTCTGTCATGACAAGTGAACAGGGAAGGCTTTGTGTTGTCAACTTTGATTTTGACAGTAGTTCTATAGGTAAATTACACTGAAGGGCATTTTTGCAATGAGATAACTTGACTAGATTCATATTATATGTGACCCTGGTCCACAAATCCAGTTAATTTGGAAAGAGCCCAAAAAATACATTGTATAGGTCAAAAGTGAACATTTTCCTTAAACAGGCGCCACGGTGGCGGAGTGAGTACACGATCGCCTCACAGCAAGAAGGTCACTGGTTCAAGCCTGGGCTGGGGCAGTTCTATGTGGAGTTTGCATGCTCTACCTGTGTTCACGTGGGTTTGCTCTGAGGGCTTTCATTTTCCCCACAGTCCAAGACATGCGGAATTGGTGAATTGGGTAGGCTAAATTGTCCGAAGTGTATGTGTGTGTTTGTGTCTGTGTGTGTGAATTATTGTGTATGGGTGTTTCCCAGTGATGGGCTGAAGCGAAAAGGGGATCTGCTGCGTAAAACATGTGATGGATAAGTTGACGCTTTTTTCCGTTGTAGCGATCCCTGATTAATAAAGGGACTTAATAAAGGGACTAAGCCAAAAAGAAAATGAAAGAATCGATGAACCCAGTCTCATTGGAAATATGTGCCCAGGGATGCATTTTTGAGAACTAAGAAATATGTATTAATCTTTTTTTTTTTTTTTTTTTTTTGTAGTTTTGGGGCACAAATCCCTTGGGGCCACTGTAAACATTTTTTGATAATCTTAAAAAAGCCCATATTATTGGTTTTTGAAAATGCCCTTCCATGTAGTGTGTAACACAGCTCTAAGTGAAGTGAAATATCCAGCTAAGGCTTAAATCTCTAAGTGCACAGTGTATAAAACGGTTGATTCATCTATAAAAGAGTCGACTCATAGTGCTTCAAACGCGTCGTCTTGATAACGAGACATATCCACGAAACACAAGTAGTTGCTCACACAAACCTGGGAGATTCGAAACCTTCTTTATATATTCTCATATCGGGTTTAAAGGCACGTGGAAAACGTGATGCGTGCCGCTTTGTTTACGGACCTCTGGAGAAGGAGGGTTTTTTTTTTTTTTTTTTTTTTTGTAGTTTTGGTTTCACAAACCACCTAGAGGCGGCTTTTTTGACAATTTCAACTACATTACAGGGGCATGTTTTCCCACCTTTGTGTTGTCAACTTTGAATTTGACAGTAGTTCTATATTTAAATTACACCGAAGGCCACATCATTTTTGCAATTATATAACTTGACAGGATTCATATTATACTGTATGTGACCCTTGATCACAAAAACAACCAGCTTGGAAATAGCCCAAAAAATACATTGTATAGGTCAAAAGCAGAGGTGGGTGGTAACAAATTACATTTACTTCATTACATTTACTTGAGTACAATTGTTGGGTAACATGCACTCTTTGAGTACATTTAAAAATGTTTACTTTTACTTATGTAAATTATTAGAGAAAAATCATCACGCTTCGCTACATTTGGCGATGTTCCTCCGTTACTGTCAAATGATAATAAATATGATTCACATGACGTGTTTGTAAATATCGCGAGGCGGCACATTTTAGAGAGGTTGTGTTGTGAGAGGTTGCCGCTTTTGGTAAGAGTGTGTGCACCTACGTTGGAATGATGGCTAAAGTTGAGGAAGACGTGTGAGTTTATACTGCATTCACACCATCTACTGTTCTGAGAAGGACGGTCATGCTGTCTGTGCAGTGAGTTCAATGGACCAGGGATATATGTCAAAAGTGTACATTATTAACAAGATACATTTTCCTTAAAGCCAGTCTCATTGGAAATATGTGCCTAGGGATACATTTTGAGAACCGAGCCATAGTTCTCAATTGTAGTTTTGGTTTAAAAAATCTACTAGAGGCCGCCGTGTACATTTTTAACAATCTCAATTAAAATACTGGGACACGTCTTCCCATATTTGTTTTCTTAACTTTGAATTTGACAGTAGTTCAACATATAAATTACACTGAAGGACACATCATTTTTACAATGAGATAACTTGACTAGATGTGTTGTTAACTTTGAATTGTACAGTGGTTCATTCATTCATTCGTTCATTTTCCTTCGGTTTAGTCCCTTTCATCAGGGGTTGCCACAGCGGAATGAATCGCCAACTTATCCAAAATATGTTTTACACAGCGGATGATCATTTTCGCAATGAGATAACATAACTTGATTCATATTACATGTGATCCTGGACCACACATTCAGTCCTATGTTGACAGGTATCTTTTTGGAAATAGCCAAAAATAAGATGTATAGGTCAAAGTCATATATTTTCCTTTTATGCCAAAAAATCATGATCAGATTATTTATCAGAATTAGAATGTTAGGCAAATTCCAAATATTATTCCTTTGCTACTTGCAGGTTAGTGAACAAGTCTTTATTTGTGCATATAAATAATAATAAAATAAATGAAAATAAATAGAAATTTTCACAATCACTTTCACTTAGTCACAAAAGATACCATTTCAAATACTGTACTTAGCAGTCTAATACGATGTGATTAAAGAAACTGTTGCTTCCTCTTCTAACCAGATCCAATCAAACCAACTGAAACCATAATAATATACCTGTGCTCTGTTGTTGTGATATGCAGCTGACCCAGATCATGTGACAAATTTGCTTTAGTCCAAAAAATAATTTAGAATTTGTATGTACATAAATCATGAAAATTTTGAATAAATTAAAGAGTGAAGTAAATAAGGCATAAAGATATTTTTAAATTATCCACTGTAAACATATCAAAATTCATATGTTGGTTAGTAATGTACATTGCTAAGCATTCCATTTAATTAACTTTTAATGTTTTCTTAGGTTTTTTTTTTTCAGTTTTAATTTTTTTTTTTTTTGGACTCCTCAGATTCCAAATTCTTCAAAAGCCCACAATAAAACATTATTATATCTTAGCAAAGCATAAAATATTATTTATTTAGGTTTCACAAAACATGTTTGACTGATTTTGTCGTCTACAGTCACAAATTTAGTCTAGAAAGTGAATAATTACAAAACAAAAAGAAAAAAGAAAAAAAAAACACTTTGGTCAGTTTCTCACACAAAATTATTGTATTACTTTATAAAGCATGGACTAAAGTGCACAAGTGGGCTGAGTTTTGGTATTTCTAAAAGTGCATTTGTCATTCTGGAGAGCTGAATTTAGCTAAATTTTTTTTGTGTAAAAGAAGTCATACGTGTATAATAACATGCAGGCGACTAAGTGTGGCAACTGTTCAAACTGAATGAGCTATTTCTTTAAATGGCATAATTATGATAAAATGCAATTTTATAATAAAAAAAGAACATAACAACTTACCATAGTATGTTTAAGATTGTGCATGTAGCAAGTCCTCCGAGCACAGATCTTCTGAACCATAAGACCTGTACAATCAAAATATAGCATTAATTTAATATATAATAACATTTACAGTAGTCTTTCAATAACAAAAGGAATTTGGCATGATTTTAATTATAATAATACCTGAGATTTAACATTGGAGATTTCAGAAAACAAAAAAGGCATGACGTTGACGATCCCACCTGATTACAGAAAAAAAGAAAGAACAAACAATTAAAATAATTTTTAACCAACGTAACTAAATGTGGACTTTGTGTAATTTACACAACATGAAGTAAAAAAAAATAAATGAATAAAACTATCAAACTACTGAGTTAACACATTTAAAAATGTAGAAATATGAAGTTTAAGATATAAAATTTAGATATATTAAAACTGGCTTTATAAAAATGCCATTGTTACATTTAGTGAAATGTATTGCCTGCTAAAGCCAAAGAAATTATGTTTTATTTTGATCACATTTGGCTTATCAATGGCTATTGATCACAAAAAAAGTGTCATTATATGTGAAGAGTTCAGATGCAAAAGCTTGTAGGTGTCATCTGAATCTTTTTTTTTTCTAAAATTCACATTTATCTCTAGCTTCTCTAGCTTCAGTGTCCTGCAGATTTTAACTCCAACTTGCCTCAACACACCTGCAAAGATGTTTCTAGAAAGCCTAGTACAGGGGTGGCCAACCCTGTTCCTGGAGAACCACCTTCCTGCAGATTTCAGTTGCTACCCATATCAAACACACCTGAACCAATTATTAGAACCTAAACACCACATGATAATTACAGGCAGGTGTGTTTGATATGGGTAGCAACTGAAATCTGCAGGAAGGTGGCTCTCCAGGAACAGGGTTGGCCACCCCTGGCCTAGTAAGAGCTTGATTAGCTAGCCCAGCTGTGTCTGATTGCGGTTGGAACTAAACTTTACAGGGCACCGGCCCACCAAGACCAAGCTTGGACATGCCTGACATCAGCTGCGTGCCATATCGCATACTTATCCACTATTCTACACCATTTTGTTGTATAAACAGTGTAAGTAGTGCGTTCACACTGAAAACTCTAAAAATAATAAGTGTACTTTAATTACCCGGATGCACTCATTCAGCCGCTAAAATGAAGTGTGTAACGATGGACACTTCACGCATTTAATGACAGCAGGTTTGCTCACGTAGCGGAAGGGGCGGAGCTATCGGGCACACATGTTGGATGACTTTATTTATTTTGGATGGTGAAAGCAAAATTCCCGATGGTGAATGCGGTTATACTCACGGCAGGGATTATTTGATAGTTTGGTCATTTATTTCACTGATTTGGCAGCCATCAAACATCACATCAGGGAAACGGTTTGAATTTCTGCTTAGTAAAAAAACATTAGTGCTCCATTTGGGACGGCACTACAAACATATACTATGCTCTTGAGTATGTGCAGTGCATGATTGCATAGTGTATAGTGTGCCATTTGAGACGCAGTTTCAGAGGGTTTTGCATCGGAACTCTTCATATATTATTTTACAGTAATTTGTGCTGTAATGTGTCAATTAGTACAGTGTTATAAAAACACTCTGAAAAACACAAATACTTTCCTCAAAATTACATCAATTAGGTTAATTCCTTTAGCTGGCCCTGCAAGAAAACTTTATTATTTGTACAAAAAAAAAAAAGAAAAAAAAAGTTATTACATTATTTTCCTTAGACATGGAATAACCTTTTCAGTAATACATTGGTTTTTTAGAAAATACATTAATAATAATAAAATAAAATAAAAACTACTACAGACTGTAAATACATTTTTAGTAACACTTTACAATAATGTCATTGTCATGTTCATCAGCAATAAAACCCCCAGAGGTCGCTGGTAAACACACACATCCACATGAACTACAAATCTGCTGATAAATGGAATACAAGAACCAGTCATGCTCCACACACACAACCGGTTCCAGATCCTGACTGATTGCATACACACAGCTGATGCTGCTCATGTACTGATTACACACACATATACAGCTCACTTTGAAACCCTCATTGCTGAGTCTTGTTTATCTGTAAGTTGACAATACAACGCGTTATCGCTGTCTTGGTTTCCTGTGTTTAGCCTTGTTAGCCGTTTGTCCTAATCTGCCGCCTGCCTTACGACCTCTTGCCTGTTATTTTGACTACGTTTCTGGATTGCCTTTATACACCTGTTTGCACCCGTATTGACCATTGCTTGCCTGACTATCCAAATAAACCTGTAAGTGGATTCAAACTCAGTAGTCTGTGTCACTCCCCGTGGTTACAGTCATAATACTTAGGCCCAATCCCAATTCTACTCCTTAGCCCTTCAACCTGCAGTCTTGACACGCTCTCCACATCATTCTTCAAAATGGTGTTTAACTGCCGACAAAATGGATCTCCTAAACGTGGTAAATGTTTCACTTCTCTCAGGGATTTTTCCAAATTCACTTAAAACTGCAGTTGTTAAACCTTTAACATTAATAGAATAAAAGCAGGTTTAAATATTTTGAAACCCATTTTGAGGTATATAATATTAGCCCCCTTAAGCAATATATTTTTTAATTATCTGCAGAAGAAACTACTGTTATACAATGACTTGCCTAATTACCCTAATTAAGTCTTTGAATCACACTTTGAATCTGAATGCTTGTATTTTGAAAAAATATCTAGATAAATATTGTGTGCTGTCATCATAGCAAAGTTAAAATAAATCAGTTATTAGAAATGAGTTATTAAAACTATTGTGTTCAGAAATCTTCTTTCCATTAAACAGAAATTGGGGAGGAAAAGAGTTGCTAATATTCAGGAGGGCTAATAATTCTGACTTCAACTGCATATATAGCTATTTTCCTCCCTGCAAAGGAAAGAGAAATAAATACAATAGAATAAAAATATGAAACAAACTGTGCTTTAAGCATCTTCACTGTAAGAAAAACACTTTAGCTACAAAAGTCCAGAGCAGAGAGGGATTTTCTCATTTTGCTTGATTAATGAGAAAAAACAGGTGGCAGCAGGAATTGCGCGCTGTCACTTTAAAGGTTTTGCTTTCACGTTCCTTTTGATTCTCAACTCGTTTGTTTATTACACAAATGATGGTTGATATGAATAATCAGTAAACAACGCGTTTTGACACCTATTTGACCAATAAAGTGCTCACGTTAAGATGAGATGTGTGCGCTTTGCTCGTCTCAGTGTGCGAATGAGATAGAATGCTGGCGCGTGCCGCACACACACACAGAACCATGCGGTCTTTCGCGCTTTTAAGAGCAACACGTGTACAACTGGAAAGGGGCAATATATGATGCAATAATCATTTGTCTCGATTAATGGTTTTTTCATAATCGCTAGAAGCCAAAATCGAAATCGGATTCTCGATTAATTGCACAGCCCTACTTGGAGCGTTGTAAATACCTGCGCTCGCCTCCCTCACCATAGTAGCCTAAACTATGGCGATGCACTTTCTGCTATGATGTGGAGCGCGAGATGCTCTCAACGTTATGCTGCATGATTTTTTAAATTAGCCTACATTAGTAACAGTTAATTTTGTTATGGTATGAACTTTAATTCTACGAAAGGCAAAAATAAATAAATCAAATAAGACCTTTGTGACGAAATCCAAGACTTTGTACACCAAATTCAAGGCTATTAAGGCCTTAATATGAGATTATCAAATTTAAGACCTTTTCAATGTTTTTAAGACCCCGCAGGTACTCTGTGACATCTACACACACAAATACTTAATCTCACAGAAAAAAAAAATCTGAATTATGTATTTAATCGATTTCAATTTATTTATAGAAAGATTTCAAACCAAATATTTTAATATTGTAAACTCAATTTATTCTAATAACTGAGGGAGAAACAAGTAATATTGTTCCTCCTTACAATACGCAACTTAGCAGTAACACAAAATGTTATCTAGTTTCTAAGTTTACTGGCATATTAAAACAGAATGAAGCTCATCCAATCCAAGAATTAGTCTAAACTGCATTGACCATTTTATAAGTCCACCATCAGTTTTCGTAATTGTTAATAAAAAACTAGGGGATTGAGAGCAGCTCTATAAATGTTGTCTTAAAGTGCTGACAGTCTCAACTGTGTTTTCTCTTGCACCAAATGAAAATCATCAGTAAGATAAATACGAACGAGGAGCAGGGGACTAAACTCAGTGCATTACAACAGATGGCTCACAGCGAAAGGTAAGAGCCCTTGTAATTGCAGATGTTCCCAAGAGCCCGGAACCGGATTTCAGACAAATAAACCAAATGGTGGGCCCTTGAGAGACTGCTCCATTTTTTGCTCCTCTTCTATAGCATCAGCATTAGCTAAATAGTTGCTAACAACCTTGTGACCTCCGCACAGTATGCTGACACACATGACCGTGGCCAAGCTTTGAGAACTAGAGGTTAGGGGGTTGTTAAGAATTTTGCAATAATATTAATACAATGGCTTTTACTAGATTAATACAATCTTAGTTTCAAGAAGTGTAATGTTAATACTTTTTTTGTAGCAATTTATATTAGCAAGAGAAAATAAAGCACTGCGTTTTAAAGTTTCAATGGTGACTCGTCAAGGTTATCACTTGTCTCACCAGCACAAATGATTTATGCATATAATATTGTTTCTTTTTTTTTCCCTTTTCTGTAAATATTGACACACGTCTTAATTAAACTGTGAAATATTTGATATTGTAATTCTAAAATAGGTGAAAGAAAATGCTTTTGATCATATAACTTGATATATGACTACTGTTGGGTGCCGACTTGTTTAATCAATGCTGCAAGAGAGATCAGAGATTCTGGATTTACATCATGTTTAGTCATAATTTACTTCCGAAATTCATGTAACTACAGTGCATCAGGAAAGTATTCGTAGCGCTTCACTTTTTTCACATTTTTTATGTTACAGACTAATTCCAAAATTGATTAAATTCAAGCTCTAACAGGTTGGATGGGAATCAACGGTGTACAGCCATTTTTAGATCTCTTCAGAGATGTTTAATAGGATTTAGATTTGGGCTCTGGCTGAGCCACTCAAGGACATTCACTGAGTTGTTGTTAAGCCACTCCATTGATATTTTGGCGGTGTGTTTTGGGTCATTGTTCTGTTGGACGATGAACCGTCGCCCCTGTCTGAAGTCAGGAGCATTCTGAAGCAGGTTTTCATTCAGGATGTCTCTGTACATTGCTGCATTCATCTTTCCCTCTATCTTGACCGGTCTTCCAGAACCTACAGCTGAAAAACATCCCCACAGCACGATGCTGCCACCACCATGCTTCACTGTAGGGATGATATTAGCCTGGTGTAGGGTTGTAACGGTATGAATTTTTTACGGTATGATAATCGTCTAAAACAATACCACGGTTTGACGGTTTCGCGGTATACGGTATGTTACAAATGTTAAAAATAATAGAACAGTGAAGCAAATTTGACTTTTTCCAAATAATATATTTTTTGTTACTATAAACAACACCACTTACAATGAACAAATAAAAAAATAATAAAATAATAAATAATGTGTCAAAGTACAAATAAAGTCCAAATAAACATGGTGCAAATCCTCAGTAAAAAAATAGATATAAATATTTACTATACTATAAATAGTTACATAACGAAACTAGATTCAATATAGAACATCCTTAGGTTTTATGTGCCAGCATGGAAATGGTTGTCTGTGGATATGGATTTGGAAATGGTTGTCTGCAATGCAGACTAACAGCTGCACCTTCATTTGCGTCTTTTGAAAACAGCAAGAGCAGCAGTTCGTCTTTGCTGTGTCACTGTTTTGTCATGTTTCTGTGCTGCTGTGCATGCAAAAGTACTTAGTATGAGAATTATTTCATGCAAAACTTTTTTTTTTTTGCGTTTTATTTAGCCACGCATAAATGTATGCCTATCTCTCATTCCGTGTTGTTCAAAAAGCTTGGTCCACAAACAAAAGCGAAACCTATGCTTATTGGTTGTGATATAGCGAGTTTGAACCAATCTGGGCATGGAGGAGGGACAATGCATCAATGTATCGTGTCTGGTTTGTCCGGAGACACAGTGAGCGTTTCTTTGTCAAATCAGCGTGGTCAAATTTTGATGACGTAACCGCACTGATTCCGGAGCCTCTGAAAGTCCGCGAATGTTATGTGATACAGCACTGGAAAGCTAAGATTCTCTTCTTTATGCCAATCTTTGAATTTTATAAATCGGATCAGCGGATCAAAAGTTATTAAACATTTAAGAGCAATACTTATTTTTAGCCGCGGGCAGCTGTCTCGGTCTTTAAGGGTTAAAACCGTTGATATGTAATTGTTCATGGTATGATAATCGTGCACGTTCAAATCGTGGTAAACCGTCATACCGGTATATTGTTACAACCCTAGCCTGGTGATGAGCAGTGCCTGGTTTTCTCCAGATGTAACACCTGGCATTCATTCCAAAGAGTTCAATTTTAGTCTCAAACCAGAAAATGTTGTTTCTTATGGTCTAAGAGTTCTTCAGATGCCTTTTAGCAAATTAAAGGCAGGGAGTGTCTTCCGTCTGCCCACTCTACCATACAGGCCTGATTGGTGGATTGCTGCACCAGGGCTCGAAATTGTGACTATTTTGGTCGCATTTGCGCCCGAAATTTTATCTATGCGACCTCAAAATATATTTGGGAGCATTTCTGCGAGTGCTTAAAATTGTTGTGTGCGACCAGTTTTTACTGCAAAATGTTCACCACATGCGTGGATTCGGGAGACATTCACGCAGAATCCATCTCTAAGCTCTTTGTCTGCACTTGAAACGCGGAAACGCAGCGCTCAGGAATGGTTTAAAACAGTTGTCATGTCAACTTGCTGCAGTAAACAAAGCCAAGTGCGTAATGCTTACCCCTACTTCGCGCTCTTCATTTTGGCCCACCACTGCTCTAGCACTGAACGCGAATGATTGGTTAATATCAGCTGTCAATCACTCAGTCAGTGCCTTCTGGCTTGGGATGACAGAGAGAGCTACTACCGCGAAAAATTGTAAAGCGCTGAAGATGAGAATGAAGATAACACTGACAGATTTTGTTTTAGAAACCATGGCATCTAAAGTTACAAATAATGACACATCCTACTAGTGACCATGTGCTGAATGTTAATCCACCATCTACACTTTTCGAAGAGTGGATAAAAGACTTCCATTGGCATCAAGTCCGCTATGAAAAGTCTGTGGGTTGGAGTTTTCAGGGAACTGTTTGCCACATCTAGCACGAGAGCTTCTGTTTAATCCTTCATATAATCGCCAAATGCTGTCCGCTGTGCTAGTGACAGCTATATTTTTTTATGTATATATTTTTTTGCTTGTTAGTTTGATTAGTGTTGATTTCAAATACAATAAATATGTTTGTATAACACTTGTAGTAACGGTGCTTATAAATGGTGGGTGCAACTAAATTTTGGCTGATGTGCCTAAATTTTTAAAGTTAGGAGCACCAGTGCTACCAAGCAAAAAGGTCAATTTCGAGCCCTGTGCACAGTTGGTTGTCCTTCTGTAAGGTTCTCCTCTCTCCACAGAAGAACACTAGAGCTCAGACAGAGTGACCATCGGGTTATTGATCACCTCCCTGACTAAGGCCCTTCTCTTGTCATTATGTCATTATGAGGTATTGTGTGAATAATTTTGAGAAAATAAACTAATTTAATCTATTATAAAATAAGGCTATAACATAAAAAAATGTGTAAAAAGTCAAGCAGTATAAATACTTTCCCGATGCACTGTAAGTGGCTGTTTAAGAGAAATGGAGTAAATGTTCTAGTCATATCAGGGACCAACTAAGGCTGTTTAAATTGGTGTGATAGTATAGGTGAAAGGGGTTAACTAACACTTCCAAAACCAAGACTTGTGAGCATTCAAGATTTTAAGGTTTCAAATGTGCTGGCATTAAATTAGCTTTAACTTACTAAAATACAAGTGTTACAGCCCTATGTACACTACCTGACACAAGTCTTGTCATCAGTTGTTGTACACAGTTGTAAGAGCAACATATAATAACTTTACTTCTAGTTGATCACTAAGCACAGGACAAACAGGCAAACATTAAACACTGACAGGACAGACAAGACTGTCATGTCAGGACCATGACAGATTTTGGTTTTATTGTAAAAAAAAAAAAAAAAAAAAAAAAAAACATGTTAAATGAGAATCTTTCAAAATAAATAATTTTAAATTAATATTTTCAAACCAGTCTCATTCTGAAAACGTAGTCCAGCGGACGTTTCTGGAGACCGCGAAATACGTATTTGTGCAGTTTTTGTTGTCGCGATTCCGTGAGAGGCTGCTGTGTGTGCTTTCTTATCTCGAATGTCTCTGGCAAGTGCCGTTCGCGCCCGCGCTGTTATGGCGTCAACCCACTAGAGGCCGCTGTCTGACTGACCAAATGATTGACTGCGCGACCAGCCAATCGGCTGACCCACCCTCCTCCTTCCCTAAACCCAACCAGTTTTACCGATTGACCCGCCCGCCTGCTCACTTCCCTAAACCAGAGCAACAATTTAGAAAAGCCGTGTAGAAAAAGAAAAGCCCTCGTCTGTTTTTTTCACCACGTTTTCGGATTTCACCACGTTCTCACCCTGTTATGAACTCGTTCACTTAATTTTTGGAACCACTCTTCCCCGGCCTCGAATTTGCTCGCTGTGGTCAACTCCTCCTCTCTGCATCTGAAGTCCGCCGACGCACACGATGAGCTGACCGGAAAAACTGATTGCAGCGAGAAAGCCCTCCACATGGAGGTAAGCGGTCAGCCGGCAAGGGAACAGTGTCACACCGTAGCGTTCGCTTAAAAAAATTAAATGCAGCCATACGTACCTCCCGGGACGTATTTCACGGTCTCCAGAAACATCTACGAGACTACGTTTTCAGAATGAGCCTGGGTTGAATATTTTATAGCATACTTCAAAAATAAAGATGATTTTGTGTTCAAAAATCTTTTGTTTTTATTATGTTTTTTATATATTTGTCTTAAACTTCAAATTCCAGTATTTTTACCATAAACTGACATATCTACCATTTGGTAGAGGTTGATATTTTAGAAATTATGGGACGTGTTGAAAAAAAAAATGCATTGAGTATGTTAACTAGGGACATGAGAGTTAGGGAATGCAATCCAAATAAAATGTTCTTAGTGGGGCAGTTAAAGGGTTGCTGATGACCTCATGTAGACTTGCTATGCATAAAATTGTGCCAAGCAACATCTCCATGTACTCCTTTGAGAACCAGACAAAAAAGTTGAGTGTACCCCTTGTTATTACACCACTGCTTTGATCGCGTTTGACAGTTTTGTGAAAAATCAGATCAAATCTTGCAAATAGGACACAGAATTGCTAACCCCAACCTTCATCATCTTGTTTTATTAACACCCTAATTACTTTATTAACACTGTCACATTGAGTATTAAAAACAAGCCCAACGGAGCAATGCTTACAATAATTGGATCTGGCAACATGGCGGAGCGAAAGCAGCAGCCGCATCCTCTTGAGCGAATCAGCATCATTAATTCATTCAGTGACGTAGTTTGAAACAATTTTTCATTTGTATATTCGAACATGAAACTTACATATTTATAGACCTCAAAGTTGGCTTGGGCCTGCTGACACGTGCATTATAAGCATGCCTTTTCCTTCTTTTATAAAATGCGCTCGGTTTGAAACTGCGCCAGCTCATTCCCTTCTTGTCAGCTGGACCGGAGAAAGATGGACTCCCCATGCTGTCAATGTAAACAAAGCCTGGCCTTGTGACTTCTTAAAAGCAGATGTCCATTAAGGTGCCTTGAGGTACCGCAGGGGCGTATGCTGGGCCCTTTAAAAAAAGCCATCGAGCAAGCAGCTGTCTATTCAGAGGTGTCACAGTGGCTTTGGCTGCAAATGAGAGCAAGGAGATGTGTGAGACGCTCGCGGGCGGATTTTGTTTGTTCTGTTGACAGAAGCCTCCTGCGGGCCGGCGAGGTTTGGCTGCCTCAGGACCTTACAGCTCTGAGTGTGGCAGCCAATTAACAGGATTAGAGAGAGGGACAGTGAGAGAATTCCCTCGACTCCTGGCTAACATCTACATTGTCACAGTGATAAGGTTCGAGAGGTACTTTCATTAGCTGCTCAGCACACCAGCTGTGATGAAGCCACACACTGGTGTCTCTTCACTTACAAATCCCTTTACTTCACTGGACCCAAACACACTGCCCACACACTATATGAACAGAGGGAAAACAGTGCGCCTTCCTGGAATTCAGTGGCATCAGAAAGGATTTGGACACTTCAGCTCAATTTTAAAACGTAAAACTATTCCAAGTGTTGGACATTTTAAGACAAGTATTTTACAGTTTTTTCAACTGCTTACATACATTTTCAAAACAGTGTCACTTTTTTCAAAACTCTACACACAAATCTCAAAACTGCACACACAAAACGCAAAATGCCTCACATTTCCTTTTTTCAAAATGTAACACTGCATTCGAGAATGCCGTAAACACATGTCAAAATCACAGACTGTAAAAAGATATGGATATACAAGTTGGCGTGGCCAACCGTCACCATTTTGTTCATACGTCATCGCACCAACCATGGGGATATTTAAGTGTTTTTTTAAATTATTGGAATGTGTTCTGTTGATAACGATGATGATGATATTAATAATAATGTAAAAAAAAAATAATAATAATAATGTAAATAATAATAATAATAATAATAATGTAAATAATAATAAAATTAATAATAATAATGTAAAAAATGTAAATAATAATAATAATAATAATAATAATAATGTAAATAATGTAAATAATAACAACAACAATAATAATAATAATAATATTAATAATGTTTAAAAAATAATAATAATGATAAAATAATAAAAGTATTAATAATAATAATAATAATAACAATAATAATAAAAGTTATAATAATTGATGATGATAATAATAATAATAATTATTATTATTATTATTAATGATATTATAAAATAAATAATAATACAAAATAATAATAATAATGATGATAATAAATAATAATAAAAGTAATAATAATAATAATAATAATAATTATTATTATTATTATTATTATAAAATAAATAATAATACAATAATAATAATAATAATAATAATAATAATAATAATAATAATAAAAGTATTAATAATAATAATAATAAAAGTAATAATAATAATAATTATTATTATTATTATTATCATCATCATCATTTATTATTTTTTTAACTTGAAAAATATATTTTTATGAAAAGTAAACAAACAACAAAAAGGACAAAACCACGTCAAGATGAAAACTTTAGGTGAACTTTTTTATTTTGATATTTAGTTTCTGACAGGGTGAGACGCAAGTGCCCAAACACTGTTATGGATGGTGGGGGAATGAAGGAAACAAGCAAAATTGGTCTTACCGAGAGCAACTGTTCCCATTAGAAAAGGTTTTCCGATTTGAGTGAAGTCATTCGTGGTCTCTTGGTGAACTTCCGAACCCACAACAAATGTCACGGCCACCTTGGGGCAGAGAAATTATGACAGGCTGTAAGGCACACGGCGCAGAGCATCCGATGTAATCCAGCCCACCAATAGATTCTCATTTCAAATGACATTTGCAGGGATATACAAAAGCAGAGGGAAAAGGCGCAATGACAAATGTCTTGGTGGTTTCTGTCAAGGGTTACTGGAGGTGCCTTGGGGGAGGCAAACCAAAAAGTGTTTTACCACAAATTGATAGCTTTTAATGTCATGACCACTGAAACTGAGAAACAGATGAGATACAATATGTGAGAGGTGAGAGAGAGAGAGTGTGTGTGTGTGCAACTGAGAGAGAAGAACAATAGTCCTTGACCTGGATATTTGTGGTGCATGTCTAGCTCACAGCTGAAATAATATTTACAAGCGCCATGCAAGAAACATGCCGCATCATTGCGGTCATTTTTATTAGCTAAATGATTTGATGTGGAAAAAGCCATAGAGAACCAAATTTAATCCAGTAGAATTAAATCTATCTGTATTGTATTTCGGAACACACTCACACACATTGACACCCACATTGTAGCCAAGCAATCATATAGTTTGCCATATATCTCAATAGCCGCTGTCAGCTGAAGCTATCTATAATGTTACCATATGTATATGATATGGTCATCAAATTAAATTGTGTTGCTACACTGTAAAACTCAGCAGTCAACTTTATCAAATGAAATGAGTGTAGTTATTTTAAAATGTACTGTAAATTAATTCTCATTTGTACAAAAGTTTTGAACTCAGTGTTGAAAGTAATGAGTTAATTAAATACCTCATTACTTCAACTTAAATGGAGTAACTTGACAGTACTCCTATAGACTCGTTTTCGATTTTTTTTTCAGCCCAACAAAGGTTTGTTGTAAAAGCATAATCATGCCAGCAGGCTTAAAGGGCACCTATGGTGAAAAATCTACTTTTCAAGCTTTTTGGACAGACATGTGTGTAGGTATAGTGTATAGACCGTCATACTGGGGTGACAAAGGGTGCTTTCACATCTGTAGTTCGCTTCATTTGGTCCGAACCAAGGGTAATAAATGATACATTGTTGCATCTCCTGGCGTCTTTGGGTCGTTTTCACGCCACACTGCTGGCTTTGGTCCGAACCAGTTGAAACGAACCAAAATGCAGTCATCTCTCTCATTGGCCAGATGTTGTTGAGCATATTTCCTAAACTGCTTATTGATTGGTCAGAAGTCACGTGCGGGAAAATGCCGCAGGTAAACAAAACCTTTTACTCTGGAGGCTCTGGAGGGACGACTGCGCTGGCTGATTGTATCCCTGCTTTAGACAAACTATACATTACGAAAATAAAGCGCCGCCGTGGCTGGAAAACAGTGTTTAATGCATCGCACATCACTTCAGGAGGAAAAGTGAATTAATTTAGCTAAACTGCGACATGGTCATCTTGGGGAAATATTACCAACGATCCATCAGGTAATGTTTTCCCCTTTCTCTCTCTCTCTCTTTGTTGGTAAAGCGCTGTCAACAAATATTTTTCCTCCATATGCCATAATGCACAGCGCATCGGCCTACGGCAGCTGAATTAGTCCAAAACGCGCAGTACTTTTTGCGGTTGGACCTGTTTTAGTACGAATCATATTCTCACCACAAACGAACTGCTCCAGGGTTCATTTGAAAGAGCTGCTTGAAGAGGTGGTCTCGGTACGCTTATTTGATCCGCTTTTGGTGCGCACTCGAGTACGATTGCTGCATTCTCACCTGCCCAAACGAATCATACCAAAAGGGGGAACAAACTCTAGTGCGATTCAATCGAACTAAATAAGGCAGGTGTGAAAGCACCCATAAACACACCCAGTCCTGTTTTTTTTTTTTTTTCAATTTAACAACATAAAAACAGGGGACCAATTGGAGCGGTTTTTAGATTGACCGCAACTTGACGTAGGAATGCGTTCCCCTCGACCCACCAATATTAATTGACAGGCGCGCATCACCATATCATCAGTTTGTTGTTAAACTTTTTAACACATTATAATAAACACATACAATAAATGACACTTTTTAACAAATTATAATAAAAAAAATCTGAATTGTGTTTTGAACTGAACCTAAACTGGCACACTCAGAATAACCATAATATGTATATTAAATCTTAAAAAAGGGAGGAACATATTCAGGCTGAACACTGGCAAATAGCAATATGATAGACATTGGAAGTGTTCAAAAGACATTTTCTTATAAACTAAGAGTTTTTATCTTTATAGAGCCTAAAAGTAAAGTAAACAAACTCATAGGGCCCTATCATACATCTGGTGCAATGTGGTGCCAGAAACGGCGCAAGTGATATTTTTGATATTTTCAGACTCGCACAGCTATCATTTTCATGTTTTACACCATGTTGTTTAACCAATGTTTGCTGTTGGAAATGTTTTCATCCACTCTGGGGTGATTTTGAATCTTAATTTGGCTATACCTTTCTATGTGTTTCAGCAAATGGAATGATTTCTAGTGACAAATTTTATTCTGACACATATTTTGAAAAAATGCTTTGAAAAAAAAAAAAATCAACAATACACTCTGGGCAAAAATGTACTGCCCATTCATTATGTTTGTGGTTGTTTATGCCCCATTGACTTTCATTAAAATGTATTTTTTATTGCAAAGCCATGACATCTTATAAAGTAATCATGCATTCTTGATTGTAAAATAAAATTATTTCCTGTTGATTATCAGTGCAAAAAAAAGCTTAGCTTCTGCCCTCTATGTGGAGTATAGTGTGTGTGACACCTGTGTGCACTTATTTTGACATGCTTGCGAAAATCGAAATAAGCAGCTTAACTCTCAGAATATAGTAAGTGTATTTATGTACTATAATCGTCTGTTTTGTTCCATAGAACTCCATGTAAAAGCCATAAACATTTTTTTGCACAGGCCTATCTAAAAGGTTAATGCTGCCGACTAATAAGTACAAATTACACACTTTACCTCTTCTTAACAGGGAAAACCACTTACAAACAAGAAAGCATGATTATATGCTGTCATGGCTTTGCCATAAAAAAAATGCCATTATAATGGAAGTCAATGGGCCAAAAACAGCCACGAACAAAACAAAGTGTAGTAAATTTGAACAGTACACTAGGGTAAAATAGCAAATGCATTTTCACCACTTTGTAGACTCATGGGTGTGCTGGTCTGTAAATGAGGTGTGTAAAGGCACACTGTTGGCATGTTGCTATTTTAAACCAATTGAAAAAGACTACAGCATTAACCAAATAACAACTGGTCTAAAGACAATGGCATAGAGTTATTATTATTTTAAGAGCAAGGTAGTGTTACTGTATGTGCCCATGCGGGTACAAAAACATGCATGCACGTTGCTTAACACACACAAGGATGCAGAGGCATTCACAAATACATTTATATATGAAAGAATAAAGGATTAAAATGAATATTATTAATAATATTTTAGCAATAGTAGTAATGGTAATAGCAGTATTAGTAGTAGTAATAGTATTTATATTTATAAATATGCAATGCAGTGGCACAGTAGGTAGTGCTGTCGCCTCACAGCAAGAAGGTTGCTGGTTCGAGCGTCGGCTGGGTCAGTTGGTGTTTCTGTGTGTGTTTATTATTCAGGCGTATACTAATAGTTAATTTGTATGTAAATTGTATATTAACCACTTAAACTCTGCTGCTATTTGGGGATTTCCGCCTGGATTTTGGCTACCCAAATTTAAAAGCTTCCCAAATCCACATAAAAAGGTGTAAATGCAAAATTTTGGTATCATTTTAAAGAAAACCTATTGAATTTTCATAAAACACTATTGAAAGTGTTTAAAATAACTGTATATGTCGTCTGTGTTATAATAAACATCCAAAAAGAGAGGTGCTTTTTGTATTTTTTTTATAAAATCAAATTTGAAAGTGTACTTTTTAGGGTCTGTGTGGTCTAGTGTGCTGTAATTAATTTTGGTGGTTCCTGCACATGTCTGTAGTCATAGGAAAAAAGAAAAATGTCTCTACCATAGTCTATGCAGAGGTTATTGCATTCCAACTGATGAGAGGTGCTGTACAAGCCACAGGGACCGATCATTGTTTTCATGTTTCACTATTCTTTAGTTTGATCAAACATAATTCACTGTGTTTGGATCACGTCAGACATATAAAAGGATTACTTATGTACATCACCTCAAAAACAGAGGAGAATGGCCCTGAAGGGCACAGCATAGGGTAAGAGATGACAGCTGTCTGTGCTATCTGGGGCTGCTTATTGATCATGAATGTATTGTTTACATTTCTGCGCCATGGAAACACCACAATTCATTCAACAACTGTTTGGCATATTAATATAATTCAGTAAAAAGAATGCTAGAACTGTATGAGCACTGGCAAGAGCTTTCATTTGAGCTATAACTTGTACTTGTGTCATATGAAAAAATATGAAAATGTAATAACCAATGTAAAATACCTAGCTCGGGTATCCAAAATACTGTGTATTTAAGTGTAAATAACTTTTATACAGTAGAATAAAAACCAAAGTGATGCATATGTGCATAAAATATAGATTCTACACTTTCAAACGACACCACTTATGGGGGTCTGGTGCAACGCTAGCCCTTTAAATCTGAAAGCGAAAGTCGATGACGTCACGAGTTTAAGTGGTTAATAAATGCTTTAGTAGGTCAACTTCATGCAGTTTTGTGACCTAATCTAAAGTGAGAACTATTTCTGCTTTATAAATCCCTACAAAATGACAATTACAGGGTCAGTTAAATTCTAAACAGGAAAAAAGATACTCAAATGAAACTGTATCAAATGAAAAATAAATCTTTGCAAACATAAAATAAAATCACTGGGCAGTTTAAACTTTGCTAAATTACTTTGAAGTATTGTATCATTAGTAGTCCAGTCAAAATTAGTGCGTTAACACATGCGATTAATTTAAATATTTAACGTGTTAAAAAAAAATTACGCAATTAACGCAGTTGCAGTTTTTTCCTGTTGTAGTCGACGTGTGTTCAACATGCAAAGAAATACAGATAAGACCAAGGAAGCACTTTTTGAAGGAAAGTTTCAGTATAAAACAAATAATGTTGCATCACCAGGTTATCTAGCGTTTCCTCAAGAGTTTCATCTAATTTCGTAATTTTCATTTTTAATGAAATTTGATACCGCACGGCGAACGGAAAGACAAACCTCCGCATTTCATGACACGGTGATCCTTTAAGGTAATCAAAAAACGCAGTTTACATGGTGGACTCTTAAAAAGAGTATTATCTTAAACATATTAAAATCAGAGTATTGGTGTCCATGTTAATGTACAGTAAAAGTGCCAGATGAAGTCGCGAGCTGTCAAAGACAGCGCATTCCTCTGCCTTTCAGCATGCACCCTCCAATGTTTCGTTAAGTTTGACGTGTTTCCCCCTTAAACGCAGAATAACTATAAACTGCTTACTATTGTTTATTACTGAAAAGTTAATGCTTAACAGATAATGATTGAACTATTTGCGAATGCTTACTAGATGATTCATAGTGTGTATTATAAAGTATTACCAAAAAAAAATCCTCTTTTAAATTCACGTCTCTTCAAAAATCCCTCATTATCCCTCAAAACACAGAACATTTAAACAAGTTTGATTAACCAACGAGACTTCATTAAAATAAAACTTTGAATTTGGTTCACTGAGGCATGTATTACACAAATTACTGAAAACATACTCCTTCCTGATAATCCATTAATAATAATAATAAAGTATAAGTTGCACACTGTTAAAACCCCATACATTCTCACATCACACTAGAATAAATACATACATAAAGTACATACAGTTTACATACATACATACTAGTCGAAATAAAACAATTTCAGACTTTCTCCAGAAGAAAAAATATTATCAGACATACTGTGAAAATGTTCTTGCTCTGTTTAATATTTTTTGGGAAATATTTTAACAAGAAAAAAAAAAAAATCAAAGTAAGGTTATTAATTCTGACTTCAACTGTACATACATACATACATACACGCACACCCACACGCACGCACGCACGCACGCACGCACGCACACACACACACACACACACACACACACACACACACACACACACACACACACACACACACACACACACACAAAATACACTCCAACCAACATTGCTGCAAATGTAAGGTGTCTGTTTCTGGTGATATTCAAAATTCCAAATTCAAATCTGGTCTTATTGTGTTCCAGGAAGTGGCAGGACATTCCTGTTGTGTTAACCCCATTTCTCACTGTAGTACATGAGTGTCCACAGGGGGACGGTGGTGCGGAGCAGAGGGAGAGATGACAGCCCACCTGTGCGGACAGACTCGGTGTGCAGCCGTGGCTGAGCTGTGAGATTGTTAATGGGATTTTGCAGCACTACGTGCCTGTGAGAGAGCAATGAGAAGCTCCTCAGAAACAGTCTGCCTACGACTCACTGCCCACACATGCAGAGCCAGAAAACGACTCCAATGAAGGGGACATTTCACTTCTACTACACAACAGCTCAGAAAAGGATGATAGATCTGTAAACTTAGACTGATAAATGAATGGCGTGGAGGCTTTATTTACTGTATAATTAGCATTACAAATGAAATATATTGTGAAGGGGTGTCAAAATTAAACCATTACTATGGTACATTGTGATGCAAATGAGGACAATTCTGGCTCTGTTATGAAGTAATAACAGTTTTCTAATGTCATTTGTCAAGGTAGCGTACTATGAAGAGGGAGACAAGATGGAAGCATAAGTAGTAGGGGTGTAACGATTTATCGTTGTACGATTTATTGCGATGCGAAAATGTCACAATATGCATCATGGCGTTATGATGATTTTTTTACGATATGACGTCCGTTTTCTCTTATTAGTTGAGCTGTTTGCACGTGAGCTACGTTCCACCTGCTGTCGCACGTGAGTTCAGATTGCAGCAGCAGTAATGTTAGCAGACCAAAATGAATGGAGTTGAAATAGTGGATGGCCCATCCTCTCAAAATCAGACGTCTGGCAACATTTCGGTTGTACAGTCATTGCTTTAGACTCGTCCGCTTTTTGACATGCATACTGGGTCAAACATAGCCTAAGTTTTAGTCTTCACAGTGATTTACATACTTTGCACAGCGACATGGATACCTCCTAATGGTGTTGAAAGAGTCACATACTGTATTTATAAGGTACAATTCACCCTAAAAATCATTCTGTCTTCATATAATGATGTATTGGCGGCCGCAAAATCACACATGATGTGAGCTGACCGTGAGCTGTTACTTCAGAAGGCAGACTATTATAGACGCGCGCGCGTCTGCTTCAGTGAACATAACCTGCAGGTTGGGACTAACAGGTAATAAAGTAGTAAACAACATTCAGTTTGTGGAACAGAGTGATCGTTCAGGAGCCGCGTGGGAAGTATGAACAGCAGTGGAAATGAAACCGAAAGCGTGCACATTATTTAAATAATCATATCGCATTTTAGAGTTATGATTACGACAAGCATTAACTCTTTTGAGTACAGAGGTACACAAAAATGCACTTCAACATGATACACTTGATAGTGCCGACATCAGCGACGCTGAAGAAATAGTAAACATGCCTAAACTGCTAAAAAGAGTCTCGACTGTCCTGTGTAATGAAAAGACGGCCACCCTGTCACTCATCATGCCCAACATGAAGACAGCCATCCATAAAAACCTCTCAGACAGATACACATCAGTTCAGGATTATCTTAAAGAAATGCTGATTACCTGGAAATGTAAATTTCTTTTTTTGACCAAGCAAAGCCTTAAGCCCTACTGTTAAATTCAATTGAATTGAATAATTTCAATAATATTTTATAAGAAGTTTTTAAATTGTTTTATTTTCCAGAGAGAGGCCTGTTTAATTAATTTTCTTAAAGAAGGTTCAGTTTAACAAGTTGAAACAAAAGAAATACATAAAAAGTAGTTTACTTGGTAATTAATTTTTTTTAAATAAAATTTGCATTTCAGTTTAATTAAAAAAATTTATTCTAAATACCGTGATACATATCGAATCGTGAACATTATATCGTGATACACATTGTATCGTGAGCTGAGTGTATCGTCACACCCCTAATAAGTAGCATACTATAGTGAGAGGCAAGACACATATGCGAGTAACATAGTATCGTAAGAGAGGCAAAACATATGCACGAGTAGCATACTATGGCGAGGGAGTCAAGATAAGCCAAGAGAGAGCCTAACTATTTAATAAAAGACTTGACATGGGCACATTTTGCTACTTTTTGTGTTTTATGGGACAGTCTTTTACTGGTAATGAAGGTTGAGAAGAACCCAAGATACCCCATATCACTGCTAAGGACACATTGTAAAAAGCTACATCTCGCCCAATCACTTTTATTTGAGCATGTGAAAATAAGGGTTCAGGTCATGCTGTATATCTTACTGCTTGTATCACTTGTAAAACTTGCAATCTCTAATATTTAATTAAACTGCTTTTAGGTTTGATTATGACACACATTAGCCATGGCATTGTTTCAATGTTTTGGAAAATCATAACATTTATTTGTGTTCGTAGTTGCATTCATTTTTTCGGCAGGACCTTATATTTATGATGGGAGAGTCACAGCATTGCACAAAGATTTCTCCAGCACATCCTAAAGATTCTCAATAGGGTTAACCTTCTGGGGTCTGAGATGATTATGGGGCCCCTAAGATGATTTAACATGCCCTGACATTTGTGCTTATGTCAGCTACTTATTACATAGTATTGGCCAACATGTATTTTTGTTGTTGTTGTAATCAACTTAAACTGTGCTACAATAATATGTGAGAAATATTGATGTACATGCTTGTATTCTTAGAAGATGATTCTGTTCTCTAATGCAAAGAAAGCATTACAATGTTTTACATTTTGTAAAGTCAGTTTTGGGTCAGCACTGTTGTATGCGTGGGAGTGACAATAGCCATGAATGATTCACACATGGAGAGACAAAAGACACTCCCCTACTGGCTAATGTTCACCCATCAAGGGCATTGTAAAGCAATCTCCATCTCCATAAATATACAGTTGAAGTCAGAATGATTAGCCCCCTGTTCATTTTTTTCCACATTTTCTGTTTAACAGAGAGCAGATTTTTTTTTCAACACATTTCTAAACATAATAGTTTAATAACTCATCGCGAATAACTATTTTATTTTATCTGTGCCATGATGACAGTATAATGTTTGACTAGATATTTTTCAAGACACTTCTATACAGCTTAAAGTGACATTTAAAGGCTTAACTAGGTTAATTAGGTTAACTAGTGGAATTAGGCAAGTTATTGTAGAACAATAGGTTGTTCTGTACACAATCGAAAAAGAATGTCTAAAGGGACTAATAATTTTGTCCCTAAAATAGAGTTAAAACTGCTTTCATTCCAAGCGGCAACCTCCCGCTCTCCCTCATCAAGCCAATACGGAAGTAACTAAAACTGCAATTCATCCCAAATTCCGCTAGTCCTGGCCCCTCCTGGCTCCAAAACAGAGCAAATTTTAATTGAGCCCACTGTTAGAATGGCCAACTTTACAGCAGAAAAAAGGTGTTTACAGCCTGGTACAAAAAAAGATTTTGGTTAATACAGGTAATATTACCCTTCATGACAACTGTGAGGGGGGTGAATTTTTTTATAACTCATCCGTTTCCTTTATATTAAGTTATATTAAGTTTGCATAATTAAGGGAGTGGCCACTTGATTGACAGCTAGGTCTCGCTGGTCGCCGTCACGTCACCTCAGCTGAATCCTGCAGATTAGCCACTAGACTTGGCATATTTATCGTATTTCTGTGTTGTTTTATGTGGCTTTACACAGTCAACTGCCTTTTGGACTTGTTTCCTACAATTATTAGATGGCATGGCATGCTGAGGGCACTTAATTGTGCTCACAAACCATTCACGTGGCCTCCGTTTCCCATGTGAGTAAAGTTATATACTCATATACCATTTCTGTACATGTATTTGTTTTATTTAAGATCATTTATCGTTTATATTTATATTTAGAGCTGTAATGCACTCCAGAATCTGTCAGATTGATTAGCTGTAGGCTCTAGAACAGTCGTCTGAAGCGTTGTCATACAGTGTTATGTTGGATTTTATCAATAGTCTTACATTTACTAACACAGACTATATCTGAAGTGTTTGGATGTAATTCGCGTTTTCCTCCTGTTGAAAAACGTCATAAGAACAATGTTTAGTGGCTCAATGTATTACAGCAGTGTTTTAAAAGTCTAAACACTTTATTGATATAGTGTACAACCAAGCACAAGTGGTCAGAATACAAACGAGTCACAGGTGATAAAGTATTAAGCGTTCTCCCAAAGTAAAGTGTGTCTGAACCAGGTCCAAGCTAAATGCTAGCAGGTGTCTGTAGCTCCGCTCACTCTCCGCCTCTTTGCCCTTGTTTGGTATCCCGCCGTGGGTGTGATGACGCGTGAACAAAATGTCGACGGTTGGCCGCGCCTACTTGTGGCTTCTTTTGCGCTCTTCAGAAACCTATGGGTGACGTCACGGACACTACGTCCATATATTTTACAGTCTATGTTTCATTCTAGTTGAAATAAAAACAAATAAAACTTTCTACAAAAGAAAAAAATATTATCCGATATACTGTGAAAATTTCCTTTCTCTGCTAAACATAATTTAGGTCATATGAAATAAATAAATACAAAAAAATCTAAGGGGGGCTAATAATTCTGACTTCAACTGTATATTGGCCAAATGACTGCAGCCTTAGTCAACTCTTTCCAAACTTTGACTGGTTTAAATATGGTAAAATAAATAACGTATGCATAACATGCATCACATTCTGAATAAAGAAGCATCAGATCACGGTGGTCCCATGAGGTTAAACGGGTTATAGTTCCACTTTATTCCTGAGAAGAAGAATGAAAATGAAACAACCTTTCCAGCCAGCGTGCTGTGTTTGTATTATGGCATGCCCGAGTTTTGGCAGCAATCATCATCTTTTCAGTTAATGATGGACAGAGCTGGAGAGAGTGGAAGAATTCTATAGAATTCCATAGAGTTCTATGAATTACCTAGAGAGACAACATTTGTTTTCAAAATGAGTTGGGAAGTACACCTTCCAAGCTTTATGCAAGTGTGTCTCTTATGTATTCGTGAAGATTTCACTGTTTTTTTCTGACCAGAGTTTACATGTAGCGTGCATTTTACGTGAACGATTGTAATAACAAAGCCTTATAGGTGTGGCTGCAATTAAAATAATGAGCTCAGACTGAGAAACTAGGCATAGTGTTGGTTCTCATTATTTGTTTCCAACATGCACTTGCTGTATTTAAAAGTAGACGCTTCAAGCTTTCTATAGATATTTGTCTCATTTCAGTGTGTTTTTTTTTTTGGCTGAGCTTTTAGTTCATTTAGTGAGGTGTTTCTATAAAAAAAGAAAGAAAGAATGCCTAAACTCTTTGTTTTCCTTCTTTTGCGAAAGCACACACTTTTGTCGTTATTGTAAGTGTATACAAAGACACCTAACAGATTCGATTGATGTATTGCTCTTATCTGTACAATCAAAACTGAAAGTGTAATGTAAGTTCATTTCGGCGTTATCAGAATAACACGCCTCAAATTGTGTATACGCGGTTGAAGATCCCAGAGGGTTACGATCTGGACTTTGTGGTGGCCAGTCTATGTGTAAATAAGATATCACATGCTCTTTGAACCACTCTTTTACAAACTTAGCCCATTGACTCCTGGCATAGTCATCTTAGCCAGTGTCACCAGGGAAGGAAACCAATCCACTGATGGAATAATCTGGTCATTCAGTTTATTCAGGTAGTCAGCTGACCTAATTCTTTGAGCACATAACATTGCTGAACCAACGTCATCATTCCTAGATAATAGCACTGTCTCCAGAATGGTAGGCACTAGGTATGATAGGTGCATCACTTCATTCACCTCTCTACAGCTACTGCTACTATTATTACAGTTCACTTATGTAATTACACATCATTCCCACAAAATAATAAGAGATAAACCTTGAACTAAAGATTAGTGTCAGCTCGTATTATGCTGTGAAGCTGCTATACGTATCTGAGAGAAACTTACAGGTGACAAATATTACTATTGACATGCATCCATCCTATGCCTATTATTTTACAACAAGGACAAGAAAAATAAACATGTACAACATGAAGCCCTAGTCTCTGAAATAGATTTTCTGTGTAACCGTAACGCTGACTATGAAAAGAAAAGCTGCTGTATAGAGTATCTATTGTCTGTAAGTAAACATTTCACTCTTAAGGACCGGAGAAGAGCGACCTGGATTACGGAGAAGACATTCCATTAGATGCACACATGGCTTTTGAGCTCTGCTTGAAAAAACACGATAACATAAAAAAAGCCTTTCTGTTTCCCTTTAAAAGGACTGTATGGTGGAGGGTGCCTGAGCAAATACTGTGATTAGTCTCTTTCTAACTTGACATTGTCAGAAATCCAGAGTGAGGTCTAAGAAAATGAAGTGTAAAAGTACATATTACCTAACAGAGGCTGTTCACTCAGATCTCATGGCTTTGTCTGAGAGTGCCCATCTATTCAGCACTTCAACATCTATTCTCAGCTTTCTGTACTCTCTCCGCAGTTTTGAGCTTGGATGAAGCTGAGGGTTGGGGCGAATGGAAGCGGTGATCTTTCACAATAAACATGTTGACTGCCAATCTGTCACATACAGTATGAGATTTCACAAGAGAACACTTTTATAGTTCTAAGAACTATTGGCTGAAGTAGTAGATTTTTGTTGTGCCCACACAGCAAGAACACCTTTCGATAAATCATAAGTCCAAGGCATTCGGTTAAATGTCTAAACAATATAGAAAATAATATATCCAACACAACAGTTTTAATCGATACAGTAATTAAAGAGAAAAAAAAGAAAATAATAAAAAATGATGAATACTAATAACAGCAATAATAATAATGTCAAACTGTGAATTTTGTGAACCATCACCACTGTAAATATTAACAAAGACTCGCCAGTTTATTAAGTATAATACAGCTTGCCATATTCATGTTTAAATCGCCACCAACTCCAAAAACTGCTCCATTGAACTGAGATTTGGTCAGTGTGTAGTCAATTTCAGTATGGTGAACTCATGTTCGAGAAACCAGTATGAGATTATTGAAGCATTATGACATGGCGCAGTATCATGCTGAAAGTAGCCATCATAAAGGGATGGACATAATCAGCAACAATATTCAGGTGGGCTGTGACTTTAAAATAATGCAAAATTGTACTAAGGGTCCCAAAGAGTGTCAAGAAAATATTCCCCACGCCATTAAACCAGCAGCCTGAACCACTGATATAGGATAGAGGCATGCTTCCATGTTAAGATAAATTCAGCCCTTATCATCTGAATGTCAAACCACAAATCAAGCCTATCAACCCAGGAAAGCCATCGTTGTCTAGTTTTGTTCAGTCTGTGTAAATATAGCCTCAGATTGCTGCTCTTTGTTGACAAGAGTGCCAAATTAGCTTTCTGTGGTTGTAGCTCGTCTGCTTCAAGGTTATTAAGATGTGCATGATGATTGAATCATGATTTTATTTTAAAAAAAAATTGCACAGACCTATATTGCTTTATTGTTCTGTTTATATAATTTTAACATTTGTATTTTTTTAATTTCATTGTTTATATACAACCAAGCCCGAAATTCTGACTTTCTTTCATTCAACCAGGAATTTTTTATTTTGACACTGGAAACGACACTGAATTCTCTGAAAAGATAATAAAACGATGTACAAGAAGCAGCATTGTAGATATATATATATATATATATATATATATATATATATATATATATATATATATATATATATATATATATAAACTTTAATTTGCTTTTGAAATAGACTTGGTAGCAGAATTTATTAAGAGTATGAATAATTTTTGATAGTACAATACAGTTGAAGTCTGAATTTTCAGCCCCTTGAATTACTAACTCCCCTGTTTTCTGTTTAACAGAGAGCACATTTTTTCAACTCATTTCTAAACATAGTTTTAATAACTTATCTCTAATAACTGATTTATTTTATAGTTGCCATGAGGACAGTAAATAATATTCATTCATTCATTCATTCATTCATTTTCTTTTCAGCTTAGTCCCTTTATTAACCCGTTGTCGCCAAAGCGGAATGAACCGCCAACTTATCCAGCTCGTTTTTATGAAGCGGATGCCCTTCCAGCCTCAAGCCATCTCTGAGAAACATCCACACACACACTCATTCACACTCAAACACTACGGACAATTTAGTCTAACCAATTTACCTGTACCCCATGTCTTTGGACTGAGAGGGAAACCGGAGCACCCGGAGGATAGCGTCGCCCAGTAAATAATATTTTACTAGATATTTTTCGAGACACTTCTATTTAGCTTCAACTGACATTTAAAGGCTTAAGGAGGTTAACTAGGCAGGTTAGGGTAATTAGGCGAGTTATTGCATGATGATGGGTTGTCGGGGAAAAAAGCGGGGCTATTTTGTCCTTAAAATGCGATTAAAAAAATTTAAAAACTGCTTTTGTTCTAGTTGAAATAAAACAAATAAATTTTTCTCCAGAAGAAAAAAAAATTATTAGACATACTGTAAAAATGTTTTGCTCATTTTAACATCACTTGGAAAATATTTTAAACAGAAAAAAATTCAAAGGGGGGCAAATAATTCTGACCTAAACTATATATGCCAAAACTATATATACATTTAAACTATATATACCTAAACTATATACAATTATACTATATATATATATATTTATATATATATATATATATATATATATATATATATATATATATATATATATATACACTTTTTTTATACTAAGCTTAACTGTAATTAAACATCACTTTGCAATAGTGTGCGCAAGTTTGAGTTCAGCCATCTTTTTTAATAATCACAAAAACTTACCATGTGCTTCCAGTCTGCTCAACCCAGTCTGACCATTCTACTTTGATCTCTGCAATCAAGCCATTAGGATCCCACAGAACTGACACTGTACGAATGTGTTTTCTTTTCTTGACCACCCCTCTTAAACACTACAAGATCTACAAATTTCCAAAATACTCCACAGCCCGTCTAGCATTAACAACCACAACATATTAAAAGCAACTTTCTTCTCCATTCTGATACTTGGTTTGAACTTCAGCGGATCATCTCTACCAAGGTTACAAGCCTAAATAATTAAGTGCATACAACCAGTGAAATGTGCTTGAGTTCGATGCTTTCTGGATCCTAGAGGGCCGGTGTCCTTGAGAGTTTAGCTCCAACCCTAATCAAACACACCTGAAGCAACTAATCAAGCAATACAGTAGATGAGAGTTCAAAGTGGCTATTACCGCCGGAGCATATACCGCCGCCGTTTGAAATAGCTGCCGCTCTGTTTTTAGTGTATGACCGCAGTTTGTGAATAAGCCGCCAGGGGGCGCAAAGGGACGGGATGCAAACGGACAGAAATAGCCTATACAGCAGCTTTAAAGTGTCACGAAACACCAAAATACATTTTTTGAGCTGTTGACAGTTGTATATGTGTCCCACACTGCTAAAAACACTATTAGGACACCTATATTTCACTAAAAAGTGTAAATTGGTTGTTTTTGCGTTATTACAAGCAAATTCGTACTTCCGGTTTGAAACAAATTTTTGAAGCTGCGTCACGGCCATGACATAATAGCGTTGTATTCCAGCGTGCAGACTGGGCGTCTGTGGCAGAGTGTGTCTTATTACGTCTTACAGTGTGTTGCATTAATGCATGAGTAAGGCTTGGTTCAAACCAATCAGCGCGCTCTATTGTGCAACTTCATTAATATTCATTACTGTCAGAGTGTAGACGGCAGAGACGCCACGTTGTATTGGCAAAACAAGCGTGAAGTGTTGCTTTTATAGTTTGCTGCAGTTAAGTTTTGTTTTCATTTACTCTCTGTGAGAGCGCAGACTCACGTGTGGATTAACAGTGTACACGACGCGTGTCCAAGGAGGATTATTGTTTACCTGAGAGCTGTTCTCATCTGCAAACGCTGAGATCCGGATTCGCTTGTAGTCTCCTCTTAATAAAGACGCGGCTCTAGTTGCTGTGGATTGTCCTGTCTCTACAGATTTGGTAAGTGAGCGACCAGTGCTCTTTGTTTATTCAGTTCGTATTTTATTTGTATCAAACAAACTATTGCACCGAGTGTAAACAAGTTAGCACTAACAGTTACAACCAAACTATAACCTTGTGTTGGATTTTGTGACCGGAATAACACACGCGGCTTTCTGACACTACCTGCCGTGTGCATCTAAGTTTCTGGGAAATGCTGAGTTTTCCTCGAATCAAATATCATGTTTGTCGGGAGGGACATGAATGAATTCCCTGAATGAAAGAGCCAAACTGCAGTTAAAGTCCACCATTTAACAATTTGGCAAATAATTCGACTACAGATGTCCATGTAAACACAGTCACATTGTCCGCTGTGGTTGTGTGTTTTGACTCTGAAATTCAGTGCGCCCAAATAGACACTCCCACACCAAGCCTCTTTTCTTCCTCCGACACTCCCCCCTAAACAGAGCTGGACACGCCCACTTTTGTGACTTTTTCCAAAGTACAGGTGTGAAAACACCCTGCTGAAACGAGGGGGTTTCATTGCCCTTTAAATATGCTACTGTGCTTGTAAATGAGATTAAACAATACAATTTTTAAAATAATTTACTTTAAGTTCAGTTTGTTTTGGTTTCAAAACGTCAATGTTCTCCTTTAGAGTAGCTATAACTGTTGTTTTGTTTATTTTTTATTTTTTTTACTTAATGGCTCAGTATGTTTTGTATTTTAATTTTAATTTCAGTCACCTTGCATATGTGTGTGAAATATAATGAGCGCATAACCGCGGAAAAAGCTGTCAAAGGTTTGAGCTAATTCATCAAAATAAGCTATATTAAAATACAGCATGGATGTTAATACAGGCAGAATGTGAACAAACTCAAGGTAGGTGTAGCCTATACAGCAGCTTTAAATATGCTACTGTGCTTGTAAATGAGATTAAACAATAAGTCAAAGCAATACAATTCCTTCATTAATCATTTATAATTTGTTTACCTGGTTAATTGTAAACTTTTTAAGTGCAAAGAGGACTCGTTTTGTAAAATAGAATTGAAGAAATAAAAGACTAGAAACATCCTAGCAGGTGTGTTGAAGCATGTTGAAGCTAAACTATGCAGGACACTGGCCCTCCAGGACCCAGTTTGGACACCCCTGCATTAGACAAACAACTGTATGTAATTCATCGAAATGTAATGAGTTGCGAGAAAAAAAAAATATTCCGTAACAATGCATGTTATGGATTAGCGGAGAAGAATGCAATGTCCTTCAATCTTTAGAATAGCATCCATAAATACACACGTTTACTCTAACTCTGTGATAAAAGGCACAAGTACACAAACTGATAGTCAGACATCTAAACGTTCATCCGTCCACCAAACACCCTTAACGCTTTCTAACTGAAGCAAATCCTCTCTAAATGCATGAAGGCCACTCCAGCGGCTGCAATCTTCTAATGCACATAGGGGACCACATGATAGACTGAGTGAATCCATTTCACGGAGGATCAGACTGGAGGGAGAGATGCTGGAGGAAGAGGACAGGTGGTTGTGGAAGCTGACATCTTAACCTCCCTGTCTGGTACATTGCGATCTTCTCTCCCTCTTTTGTCTGGCCACTTTTGAGCGAGAGAAAACATGATTTCGCTCTGCAGTCGAGCTGCAATATACACACACTGACAGAGCCGAGCAACAGAAGTTGTTTTTCACCTCGCAAGTCAAATTATGATAGTTACACTCACTGAGGAGTTCACAGCATTGCTTCACTGTATTTGGCTGAATACAGCCCGCTGCGATAACCTTCTCCAAAACAGCGTGATTCATATATGTTATAACACAATAAATCTATAAAGCATCCCCTGGGTTGTGTATTTTATAGCAAACTGCCAAGAAGGGGAAAGTTAAACTTGTAAACTCCTAAATAAAATGGATAGTTCAGTCTCTGCACTCTGAGACTCGTTCAAAACTGGAGTGAAGCAGGAGATGCTACTATTGCAGGAGACACTATGCTGAGGTGTTTAAACCTAGAGGATTGAAGGACAGTGACAGAGTATAAAATTTTTATATTATTTAATTTTTTGAAGTTTTTTAATATAGAGTCAAGTGATTCTTGTTCAAAATGTGCCTAAATGGGGGTTATTGTGTGTAACGTTTGTGTGTATATTGTGCAAATCTGTAATACTAGCAATAATAATAATAAAAATAATAATGATCATAATAGTTATAATAAAAATTATTATTATAATAATAAAAAATAATAATAGAGGCAGCACAGTGGCACGGTTGGTAGCACAATCGCCTCAAAGCAGGAAGGTCACTGGTTTGAGCCTCAGCTGGGTCAGTTGGCATGTCTGTGTGGAGTTTGCATGTTCTTCTCGTGTTGGCATGGGTTTCCTCCGGATGCTCCAGTTTCCCCCACAGTCCAAAGACATGGGGTATAGGTGAATTGGGTAAACTAAATTGACTGTATAAATTAATAAAAAAATAAATAATATTACTAACAATAACAACAATAACAATAATAATAATAATAATAATAATAATAATGATAATATTAATTAATAATAATAATATATTAAAATTATATTAAAATATAAAACATTATATTAAATACTAAAATTTATTATTATTATTATTATTATAAGTATTAGTATTATTATTAGTATTATTTACTATTAACATTATTATTATTATTATTATTATTATTATTATTAATATTATTATTATTATTAACATTATTATTATTATTATTATTATTATTAACATCATCATCATCATCATCATTATTACTATTATTATTATTATTATCATTATTATTATTATTATTATTATATTAACATTATCATTATTATTATCATTATTATAATTTTTTTATTACTTACATTTTTATTATTTACATTATCATTATTATTGTTGTTATTATTATTATTATTATTATCATCATCATCATCATTATCATCATGATCAACAGGACACATTTATATGGACGAAATCCATACGTTCATACACACACTTCTAAATTTAAGTGGGATGACAGTAATGAAACTATTTATAAAAACAGGTGTACTGAACTTTACAAAAAGCTTCATTAGTTAACACTGGATAAAGCATTAACTCCCATTAATCAATGAGAAATACACTGGTTAATATTAGTTAAGTACTAAAGTTGCTATAGATCCAGTGGTGTAAAGAAACAAATTACAAATAAATGAGTGCTGTTATTGCAGAATATCAGCACGGCTAACAGCCAATCAGATTAAAGTACCGGACAGAACTGTTGTATAAATACAATTATCTAACAATTGAAAGACCCGACAAAGAGAGAGAGAGAGAGAGGGGGAAAAAATCACTTCCTAAAAGGGAAACGACAGCATGTGCCCGCTCAGGCAGTGATGCAGAGTAAATGGCCTATTTTATCTCTGCCTCTCAAAGGGTGAGGTATAAATACTCTCTTGACCATCTTGCAAAATGGGACACAAACTACAGGTAAAAGTAAGAGTGAATGTTATTTTGAGCTTTTCAGTGAGGCAATACTAAAGAGTGAAAGGCTATCAGACAAAGAGGTAATTTCCGGTCCCTTCACACGCGATGAAAAGTGTAGTGAACTTTTCAGGTGTCCATTTTTTTTTTTTTTTTTAAAGGACGGCAATTCAGCTATTGCATATTGGAGGTTTTGATGTTTTATTAATAGAGCTGCACAGAGTGTCAAACACTAGGGGTGTTCGGCTCCTCTACTGGGGCTTGTGGTTTGAGTCAGACAGCTGACAGCACAGTGAGAGCCTGGTCTCCTGACATTGATCTGTTTGCTTTGTGCAGTCTTTTCTACAGAGCCGTATCAGCACTGAGCTTCAGTCCTGGCTCCAGAACAGCACAAATCAATGAGAGAAAAAACGCATATTCGTGTAGAATCAACTTCTGTTGGTTGTAAATAACGATTTAATGTTGAATGTGTAATTCAAGTTCTAAAATATTCATATCATCAGTGTGATTGCCTGGAAGTTTAATATACTATAAATTACAAACATGACTGTATGGAATACTTGATTCTGACCATTAAGCTAACTACAAACTGGACATTTCAGAATGGTCTATGCCAATATACCAGTTCATGAATTCACAAAGCTCATTTGATGCATTTTCTTGTTCTTCAATAACACATACAGTTCTGAAATAGAATACAGTATACAATAGTATACAACTCAAAGTTCATAGGTGCCATTTTCCTTTTATAAGTAGTTTTCTACATGTTATCCATGTTTAATTTCTCAATGACCAGCAAGCAAACAACCAAATAAAAGATTTCAAGAAAGAAAAAAAGTAATTGATTTACTTAGATAAGCCTTCAACTTCCTTAATTCCAGGATGCAACATGGAAACAAACCCTCCCAAATAAAGACAACTTTTATGTTACCAAAAATGTTTTATGTTCACAAATGTATATCAAAATAATATGATGGTCTTCATATTAATCCAAATAAAGCACATCTTTCAAGAGATCTATAGTTGTTTTTTTTGTATACTTTGTCAAAAATCCAAGCAGCAGCTATAGTTGCTAGTCGGCAAACACCTTGCATATAAATACCTTGTACATAAATCATGTGGAATTAGGGAATAATGTGTCAATGAGTTGATAAATAAAGGTTATTGGTCTTGTTGAATGATTTTTTTAGCTTTCATAATACCCCATCTAAACATAACCATTTAACTGATATATTTACTTTGAAGGGCCATGACACCCTCCACTTTCGGTTCAAGTCTAACTCGGTTCAAGAGTTTTTTTTTTCAAAAGATGCATGATAATGGGCATGGAGCTCTGCGAGCAAAGGGCCGGAGTGGGCGTGGCCAGCAGAGCAGGGGAGAAGGAGGGGAGTGAACAACTGTTGTCAGTCGGCTTACAAAATGAGACACAAACCGTGAGGAGATGCATGATTTTATAGTTTACAAAGTTAAAATGCAAAGAAATAAACAGTAATTTAATGCCCTGCTACATTTGTTATTTCATATACATATAACCACAATTTGTTTAATCATTATAAAGATAATTATGCTCATATAAAAACTATAAATGAGGACTTTTCCTTCAATCTCCAGGTGTGAATGCAGACTCAGTGCAGCAGGTCTCTTGCCCTGTCTATTTCAGCCATAAGCCCTGCTTGTAATCTAGAGGATTTAGGCAAACACAGTAGCACGGCGATTTCTTTAAATGTGAACGAACTCCTGATAAAAGACAAAGTCTGCCATTCTCCAATTTTCGTACTGCTCTCCAGACAAAAATGCTTGCTGCACACAAACAGCTTTGCTGTATCGGCCATGACCGCATCGCGGGGAAAAACATACAACAAATCCCTATGATCATGGAAACAAACATATACGAGCTTTCATGAACAGCTAAATACTGTGTTACGTGGGTCCGTGGACGCGGTCTCACCCAATCATCAATGTAGGATCTCACAGTTTGGCACTGGCAGGTCTGCCTTGCCTTCGGAAAGCATGCGCAGTCATAAATAATTAAAAAGCCGGCTCTTCTTATAGGATGAGGAAATGCAATGAATAATGAGAAACCAACGCGTCATCTTTGCACTTGCACTTTTGCGATACGTCACCGATTTTGATCCCGCCCCAAAAATCATTTTAAACCCGGAAGCTGAAATTAGCTGACAAAAGCTCCAAATTATCCAGTTTTCCCCACAATTAAAGCTGACAGGTGCTAACATTGTCTTAACTGATGCTCAACACACACAAATCTGTTAAAATCTCAAAAAAAAGTGCTCGAGGGTTTCGTGAACCTTTAAAGAAGTCTTTTTTGATACACAATTTGATACACAGCAAAATCCTCAAAGTAAAATCAACTTCTTCCACTGGTTTTACCTTTACAAAGAATTAGGTGCAGAGTTAAAGTGCTGAGTGAACAGAGAATAATGAATCTGTTAAAAAGCAGAATCACTGAAGAAAAACACAACTACAACCAAATTCAGTTACAACCTTAGGTCCTGCTGTCCACACAAACATGGGTTTTGTCTAAATTGCAGATTTTTTTTCCCACACAAAAAACGTAGTCGGGTCAATAAAACCCTACTTTTTAAAACTCTTGTCAGGGTGAAGTTTTTCAAAAGTGCCAGAGTATGTGTTTTTTACATTTACGTTTTACATTTAGTCATTTAGCAGACGCTTTTATCCAAAGCAACTTACAAATGAGGACAAGGAAGCAATTTACACAACTATAAGAGCAACAATGAATAAGTGTTGTAGGCAAGTTTCAGGTATGTAAAGTGTAAGAAGCAAAAACATTAGTAATTAGGTTTTTTTTTTGGTTTGTTTTTTGTTGTACAGTTAGCGGTGGAGCCAGAGAGGCAATTGCAGATTAGGAAGGAAAGGAGACTAAATAGTTGAGTTTTTAGTAATTTCTTGAAGACAGCGTGTGACTCTGCAGTTCTGATGCAGTTAGGGAGTTCATTCCACCAACTGGGCAGATTGAACGCGGGAGTTCGGGAAAGTGATTTCTTCCCTCTTTGGGATGGAACCACGAGGCGACGTTCAATCACAGAATGCAAGTTTCTGGAGGGCATATAAATCTGCAGAAGTGGGAGCAGATAAGAAGGAGCAAAGCCAGAAGTCGCTTTGTAAGCAAACATCAGAGCTTTGAATTTGATGCGAGCAGCAACAGGCACACAGTGCAAAAGGATAAGTAGCGGAGTGACATGTGCTCTTTTAGGTTCATTAAAGACCACTCGTGCTGCTGCGTTCTGGAGCATTTGAAGAGGCTTGATAGAGTTAGCTGGAAGCCCGGCTAGTAGAGAGTTGCAGTAATCCAGTCTGGAGAGAACAAGAGCTTGAACAAGGAGTTGAGCTGCATGTTCAGATAAGAAGGGTCGGACCTTTCTGATGTTATAGAGTTTTCAGAACATCGAGAAAAAAACAAAAACATTTTTGTTTACAAAAATACCTGTATGTGTGTTAATATGGCCTTAGTAACTCAAATCTCTCAAAATCCAGCTCATCAGGAACAATAAACAACTCCACAAACTTAATCAGCAGCTTAACTTATTACTAAGCTGTTTGACTAATTCTGTCAGATGTCTACAAAAGTTTGTAGTGAGATTTACTGAAAAAAGATTCGATCTTTTTTGACACACAGTATTCTGTTGTAGAAACTAGTGTGTGCTTCATCACTTTAAGACTAAGCACTTTGTGCTTTCATGTTAATAAAATTATATGACAGATCATAATTTTAAACAAATTAAGAATCTGAAATGTTTTTTTGAAAGCAGTTGTTTTGAGTTGGAATGCCAAATGTTCTCCTTCTATTCAAATTTTACATTGTAGGGACTCTTACAGGATCTCTTACAAGATTGTGTCCACCGGCAATACAGTTGCAGCATATTCAAATACAATTTTCTTGAAAAAAAAAAAAAAAACCTGGAGAAAATAAATGCAAAACATGTTTACACTGGACACTATTAATGAAGCTACATGCATAAAACTTTTTTTTTAAATTTGGCAACAAATGGGTTAATTGTATCAAAATTGGATTATCGGTGTCCATGTAAACAGTCAGTGTATCTGCAGCTCAAATGTCAATATGACAAATCATAATGCTGTTTACATTTTACCATTATGTCTTGAACACTTTATTTGAGGGAGCATTAACAAGACTCCCATAACACCTTTATAATTATAATATGACAAGCCATGAATATGAAGGGGATTTTTGCATGCTTATGACAACTGTCAGAAAGTGTCACTACCTCAGCTATGTCATTTTGAATGCAAACGAAACATTGAGACATAATGCGACAAACAAATACATCACAACCTGTCATTGTCATTACAACCTAAGACGACCAAATGACTGCATAGTTTGTCTGTCATAAACATGTTTGTTATGAGGCCATCATAATTGTGTCATATTTGTGTATAATCGGGGGAACAAATTGAATGTCATTAACTTTACTTTAAAAGTGTCAATACTCATTCATTCATTTTTTTTCGGCTTAGTCGCTTTATTAATCTGGGGTCGCCACAGCGGAATGAGCTGCCAACTTATCCAGCACGTTGTTTCGCAGCGGATGCCCTTCCAGTCGCAACCTATCTCTGGGAACACCCACATACACTCATAAACTACAGACGTTAATCCACTTTCATTATTATTTAATGACATTTTATTGGCAAAAACAATTATTAATGACTTCATGACAATCATGTTTATGAGCAATTTAGGACAATGTTCGATCAACATATGTATGCATATTGAAATTCTACTGTGCAATATTTGCTGCAAGTCAAGGAAACAATCATGCAATAGTATCTAGATGCAGCCTTTATGATCTAAGCTGATATTGCATCTCTGAGAGACAATGCACTCAACGAAGCTCACTGTGAAGGGTAGGCTTAAGGGTGAGGTTGGTCGAGCCCATTCAAAAGCGTTGCATGCAGCCCAGCTTTCATCTGCACTGAGTCTGCAGCCAGACCCTTCTCCAATAATGTATTATACATTGGGAAGACCTTTTTTGTGCAAAATGTAATAAAATGATTACTTCTCAACAATTTAGACCACAGGTGTCAAACTCAGTTCTAAAAGGGCCACAGCTCTGCACAGTTTAGTTCCAACCCTAATTAAACACAATTGATCAAACTAATTGAGTCCTTCAGGCTTGTTTGAAACCTACAGGTAGGTGTGTTGGAGCAGGGTTGGAACTAAACTGTGCAGGGCTTCGGCCCTCCAGGAATTGAGTTTGACACCGCTGATTTAGACCATTCTATCAACTTTTGCAAGTAATATTTTGAAACATGCACACATCCACTGTTCTTTGTGTGCCTAAAAAAGCAAAAACATTTATTGTTTCACCACATTCAGTTAGAAATGACATGGATTACATAAATTACAAAAAAAAAAATTCTAATTGGAAATGGTGCAATTTCAGGAAATTACTAAATATTACTCTCAGTTGTTTAGCAACAGTAGTCAAGACTATTGTAAAGCAGTAGTGACACATGAGATTTAAATTAAATAAAAAAATTATAATAATGATTGGCTGATTATTTTACTGTTAAACAAGCATTTCAGGCTTTGATTGGTAACTCCAAAATTTGATTTGATTGGTCATCTTATTCATTTTGCCAACATACATTTTTACTTACACATAATATACAGTTGAAGTCACAATTATTAGTCCTCCTGAATTATTAACCCCCCTGTTTATTTTTCCACAATTTCTGTCTAATTAAGGCAAGGTAATAGTTTTAATGACTCATTTTTAATAACTGATTAGTTTTATCTTTGCCATGATGTCATTAAATAATATTTGATATTTTTTGAGACACTTCTATACAGCTTTGAGTGACATTTAAAAGCTTAACTAGGTTAATGAGGTTAACTAGGCAGGTTAGGGTAATTAGGCAAGTTATTGTATAACCATAGTTTGTTTTGTAGATTATCGAAAAAAAAAAATGCTTAAAGGGGGTAATATTATTGACCTTAAATTAGTTTTTTAAATATAAAAAGTGCTTTTATTCTAGCAGAAATAAAACAACTAAGACTTTTTACAGGGCCAAAAAATAAATAAATAAAGAAACAATTTAAAGAGGGTCTAATAATTTTGACTTCAACTGTAACCAGGGCCGGACCAAGCTGAACTGGCGCTCTAGGCAAAAGGCGATTACGCCGCCCTAAACCCGAAAGTGAAAACAGAACTGACCGGTTATCAAATTGAAGGAGGGGGGGTTTGAGAGATGTGTCGTGGAGGTCGCCCTAGGCGTGGACACAACTGAGGCGGCGGGGGGTGAGGGAGGTGTCGCATACACCGCCCTATCTATTCTGCCACCCTAGGCGGTCTCCTAGGTCGCCTCTATGGAATATAGTCTATTGTAAAATACCTGTATATACATTTGTCAATTTATATATTTTTTGTCCATTTTCTTGTTATTTTTCTTCCTTAATTCCTTTTTTTATCTGTGCTGTATCATTCTGTATCTTGTATCTGTGCTGTATCCGTCACAGAACAAACCTTGCAATAAAGCTTATTCTGATTCTGACATTTACTCTAAGATAGAAGGCTGAGGCCAAACAACTCAAACGTAACTTTTAAACCTTTTAGAAGGTTTTGTTTTTGGTCAGGGGTTGGTGCTCGGTCCACCACTGTCTATAGTAGCCTTGGCACAATTATCCATCAAAACAATAGAATACTAAAAAACAAGACATGTCTAGACATGGCCTTGCTTGTTTAAAATGAGAATCAATGAGAAATGTGCCCTTCACTTTAAACTTCAGACACTTTTAAATACACCTACGCTTAAAGAAAGTGGTAGGAATCTTTACTGATGCATCACACTGTGGTGTTAAAACTCAAACACATACAGTATGTGTTTGCTGACAGATGCCATGCATCACCTCTAGCTCTTTAAGTGTTGAAGTCTGCTGCTGACAAACTGCAAAAATCACACCATGTGAGTCAGTGACGCAAGAGACGAGAGACACTAAGAATAGTCCACTTGTAACAGCAACTATCTCAAAAAATTACTCCATAAGTGAATATATATATATATATATATATATATATATATATATATATATATATATATATATATATATATATATATATATATACATATATATACATACATACATACACACACATATATATACATATATTGTAAAAAATATTACTCCATAAGTGAATATATATATATATATATATATATATAAATATATATATATATAAATATATATATATATATATATATATATATATATATATATATATATATATATATATATACACATACATACATACACACACATATATATACATATATTGTAAAAAATATTACTCCATAAGTGAATATATATATATATATATATATATATATATATATATATATATATATATATATATATATATATATATATATATATATATATATATACACATACATACATACACACACATATATATACATATATTGTAAAAAATATTACTCCATAAGTGAATATATATTTATATATATATATATATATATATATATATATATATATATATATATATATATATATATATATACACACACACATATATATATATATATATATATATATATATATATATATATACATATATATATATATATATATATATATATATATATATATATATATATATATATATATGTATGTATGTATTAATATTATAATTTTAGCTTGACTTTAGATTACAACAACTCATTAAAACAATACAAATAAATATGTAGTATTTCGTGGTGTATGTTTTTTATGTATGTTATTTCTTTTAAAAGTAATACAGCATGCACAATTAAAGTGGACAGAAGTATCGTAACAGCGGCTTGCTTTTCGTCTGCACAATCTCTGTCCTTCAAAATCACCTCAGTAATGAAAATGATCGATTTCAGATTGTCTCCGCGGCAGCTACCCTTGTGTAAAGTTGAGCAGCAAATAGATCTATTGCTTCTTCGGAGTACAGCTTTATTGTTTCTATTCCTATCTTGGTCAGACGCATGTAGGGCACAGCTGGGGTGGACAGAGAGTCCACTAGCTGGAGGAATTAGCACATCATCTGTAGTCGTCCAATGGCAAAAGATCTTGCATTCGGCAGCGAGACAGACGGTAGTTGAGCTTAATTGCCATGTCCCGAAACCCCGGGCCATGAGCCGACAGGGTGACATTTACATGCTTTGAGAGGCACTTTTGATTGTGGTTTTATGAATTACATGATTAGAGGAGATTTCTCCAGCTATTCTAAGACACGCTGGAAGCAGATTGCGCTGATTAGCCAGATAGTGCCTCCCAAAAGTCAGGCCTCATGCTAGCTGCGACATTTAGGAGAAGTGATTTACCAGCTTGGCAGTGAATTGTTATGATGAGGTTACAACCTTATGGATTCCTGGAGTGTGTTTGTGATGGAGTAGTGGAGCTCTTCAGCAGAGACAATAAATAAATCATCATGGAGGGAGAAAATTGATTTTTTCTTTGCGCTCTGTCTTTCTCTGACATATTGTGAAATCAAAAAATCGTTGGGAACTTTGGAGGAAGAAAGAACCCTAAGTAATTACCGTCTCTGACATGAGACAAACTTGATTAACCCTACTTCATAATGCATTTAACCACACAGAACGAGCAATCATGCAGACGCGGATACAAATCAATTCGTTTTTAGAATCTAACATTTTACAAAATGGAAAGAAAAGACAAAGTGTTCTTGGCTTGTGATCAAGGGTAGGCATTACCGCCAGCTCCTGCAAAGTCACTAACAAAAAAGTCTAATAGTATGAAATTAGTTGTACTGAAAAAAGAACTTTCTCTCATAGAGGTACTGTGGTTATACAATTATTCACTTGAAATAATAGGTGCAGAATCCATGTGACCAATCTTACTGCTGGCAATAGTCAAAACGCATTGCATTGGTCAAAATTATGGACTTTTCTTTTTGGCAAAAATCATTAAACTACTAAGTAAAGATCAGGTTCCATTAATATATTTGGAAAAATGTCTACAATAAATAAATATATCTAAACTTAATTATTGATTGGTAATGCAGATTTTTAAGTATTTCAAACAATAAAAAAATAAACAAAACAAAAAACTTTAAATGCAACTTTCTCAGTATTTTCTCTTCTTTGGTACCCTCAGATTACATATTTTAAATAGTTATTTCTTAGACAAATATTGTCATATCTTAAAAAAAACACATCAATGGAAATTTATTGATTCAGATTTCATGTGATGTATAAGTCTTAAAATTTCAAAGAAATTGGTACTAAATATTGATACTTTTAATTAAACTATAAATTTGTCTTTATCTAAAAATAACTGCATAAAAGAGAGACGGGATGAAAGTAACGTGGGCCAAAAGTAACAAAGCAATTTTCTCAGAGCTTTGACAAAATTTGCTCTCCAGATTATTCAGCATCTAACTCTTGATGGTGCTGGCAAACATCGCTTGTTCTCGGGTTCACATCCCGCGGTTAGCTCTGAATTTCAGTTTTTAAGTGCAGAATAAAGTGAAGCGGTTCTTTTTTCCTCATTACAAGTTGTGTTTCTCTTTTTATATGTCTCTCTAATGATTAATCTACAGGTTATTTAGTGCAATTACACATATCTAAGTTTGCAATGTCTACATTTTTCAGTTTAAAAGCAAATCGGTTCCACTTTATATTAAGTGGCTTTAACTAATATGTACTTACATAGGAATTAATAGTTTGTTAAAATGTACTTATTGTGTAAATAAATGTATTTACTGTGTACTTATCCTTGATTAAATACCAGTATGTAATTACATCTGCAATTAACTTTGTAAATACACTGTTGACCATCCCTTACACCTTAAGCCTTAAACCTACCCATGCCACCAAACCTGTCCATAACCCAACCTCTATCCCAACTCAAAAGCACCACAAGTGTTCTCAAATACATAAAACACACAGTAAGTACATTGTATTTATTTTTTTGATGCATGTACATAATAGTTAAAGACACTTAATATAAAGTGGGACCAGTAAATCAGTAACACTATTATTTATGCCCCACTGCTTATGGACAAATCTGGGTAACACTTTAATTAGATGGTCCATTTGAGTATTAGTAGACTGTCTGCTCAATATCTGTTAATACCGCTCCACAAACAGATATTTAACTGACTATAAGAAACAAGTACATGTCAACTTATACTAACCCTAACCCCAAAAATTGTACTTTCATCTCTGCTCTCCCCTAATCTACTTTACAAAAGCGAGGATTTTTTTAAACTGTAGTACATTTTTTTGAGTCTTTAAATAACAAACCATGCTTTTTACATTTTAGAATGGAGAACCTTGCACACGACCATAGTTGGGGGTCTGTAAAACTCGTTTACAACACGTGTATAATTTATGTATAATTTAGTATAAAGATTGTGAAAAATGTATGTCGTGGACACTTGCATGAATAGTTACTTCATATTTTTATTAAGAATGCTAAAAATGCTTATCTGTAACTGAAGAAACAGTGTTGGGCATGCTATTTGAAACAAATATAGTTTGCTAAGCTATTAGCAACTCTACTTAAAATGTAGCTTTACTACACTAAAAGCTACCCTCTGGGAAATGTAGCAAGCTAAGCTAAAAGCTGCTTGGCAAAAGTAGCTTAGCTACATTTAAGCTATTTTTGCTTGTTTAATTTTTAAATCGAAGCAACTTAAATCCAAGTCAACTATATCTTAGTAATCAATAAGACTGTCAATAAAGCATATGAGGCATGATTGCTCAGTTAATTTATTTACTGCAAAAAATAATGCATTGAACAGAAGTTATAGTATACAACAGCACAAAAAAAAATAAAATAAAATTCCTATAAAACCAGCTGTTACACATTTAAAATACTACAGTCATTTAGAGTAAAGGGAAATATTTAGAAATAAACATTAAATTGTATATCTATTGTATATCAATTGTATATATTAGCCTTTATTACACAAAACTATATATATATATTGTGGCGAGGGGGCGTGGCCGAGAGCCATGGGAACGGGGTGAGGCCACTGCGTAAGTGAATACACCTCCGGTGCGCACCTGCCTCGGATCCCTCGGAAGGAGCTCTGGACCATAAAAGGAGGACCGATGGCAGAGGAAGCCGAGAGAGGATCGGGCCCGGACTTATTTTACTTTTGCTTTCAGTTTGACTCCGTGAGGAGCTGCCGTCCATTTGTTTTGGTTTAGACGGCAGTCTCCGTGAGGAGCTGCCGTCATTGTTATTAATAAATATTTTAAACCTGTGTCGGTTTTCCGCCTCCTTCTTCCCGGCGGCCAAAGGGCCGTAAACTTCATTACATATATATATATATATATATATATACATACATACTCCTCTCCCCCAGTCATCCTTTCATCAAGCACATTTTTCGTGTTAGCCTAATTGGTTGGCGACATCACGTCCAGAGAGAGAGGTGGCAGTAATGCACCAAAGAGTTTTGTCGACCACCGGGAAACAGGGAACAGAAGTAATTGTCATTCTCACGTCATATGAATTTACTTCATCATTTACTTCATCGTGTGGACGCTACTGTGCAACTTGATTTAAAAAAAAAATGGCTTCAATACTGAGAAGCTATTTGATTCAGAAAATAGTGACAGTACCGCCACGCTACTTAGAAATGTAGTTAAGCTAGGAGCCTTACTACTTGTAACGACACTACTGCCCAACCAATGCAATCTCACGGCAATTCGTAACTTTTTGATTTAGAGGCTATTTGTATGAATTCGTACAATCTAATGTTAGTACATGTTAGTACGATTTGCTCATCACCCAATGACAGTTGGGGTTAGGGGTGGGGTTAGATACCACGACTCCTTTTTAAAATCTTGCATTTTTGTACGACTGAACTCAATTTCATACGAATTAGCCAGTAAACTGACAAAACGTAAGAAGAGTTTCCTCGTGAGATCAGGCTGGCCCAACACTGATAAAACTTAAACCTCCTTTCAACAACCAATCAGTCTATTTGGATTTCCCAATTGTGCTTTTCCAACATTACTTAAATAAAGATGATATCTGTTATAAATGTTTTATACATGTGAAAAACCTATATAAATGCTTATTACAAAACTCATCACACACTGTTTGCTAAACACAACAAACTAGACAAGGTCACTTGTTGAAATTCAACTACAGTAAAAGAAGCTCAGAGTAAACAGCAGATTTCCTGTCATGGTTTATTCAAGAGCCCCTCAGAAGGCAACCAAAAATACTGTTTCCATTTGCAAAAGACGGAAGGAAAAGCAACTGTAGTAAAACATATCATGTCTCAGTGTGTGCGTGACAATCCTTAAGGCGTCTCAAACCCAAACGGTCATTAAGGAGAGTGAAAGTATTAATGGATGTTGAGCTGGCGGGGTGTGATAGAGTCACACAGCCCTGCAATGCCATGTGCTCTTAGCTTTGTTTCCTAATGCCCGACACGGATGTTGACGCAAAGAATCAGTGACCTGAAAAAGGCAGAGCATTCACATGCAGTGAGCTCCTGAGCAAATCCGCCATGCCTTCTCTACACTCTTTGTGTCAGAAACCCCACAACAGAGGCAAACTGATTAGAGGTAATGGTTATATCCCATCAGCCAACACAAGCAGGGCAAAATGCCATTTGCTGGAGCACCGCTGAGATGGCCTACAAACAGAGATGAGAATAAATACAAGAGGATGTACTGGAAATACAAAGGCCATCATTTAAAGAGCCATGTTACAAACACTCAAAAATAAAAATGAAATTAAGAGAAAATATAACAATAAAATGCAATAAAAATTTTAAACAATACAAGTTAAATTTAATAAAATGAAAATAAATAAAATGTAATTGAATTAAAACTGTATTTTCTGTCATCACTTGTTCTATTCTATGTTCTACATCTGTTAAAAAAAAAAAAAAAAAAATATATATATATATATATATATATATATATATATATATATATATATATATATATATATACTTTTTTTAATATAGCTTTTCTATTTAGTTTTATTTATATATATTTACACATATAAAAAAAAAAGCCTTTACACTTTTCTGCCTACGCTATTGATTAAAACACTTTGATCTAACACTAACCATTTTATATTAGTCTAAAATGAATATAGTATTACTAATTATAAATTGAAGGGACAATTATTAGCCTCCACGGAATCAAATATTTGTTTAAGTACCTTTTAACAGAGGTTTATCCAACATATTTTAAATATAATAATATTAGTAACTAATTTCAGATAACTAACCAACTAAATCAATGGACAAAGCAGTGGTTTGTTCAGCCAATCGAAAATAAAATATATTATAAAGGGGTAACAAATAAACAATTATATTTGAAAAAAAAACAATATTTTCTCTATAAGAAATTAATAATAGGAAATACTTTATGAATATTAAAACCACTGAGAAAATATTTGAAAAATTATTTAAGAGGTAATAGTTTTGTCTTCAACTATATATAATACATCTTAATCCCTCCTTCAATGAACATCCATAACTGTATGTTAAGCTTGTGACTGATGGCTATTTTCAACTTAATCACTGTTAATATTTATTGATTGACTAACAAAGTTCAAAACAGTACAGAAATCAACAGAAATGGGAAGTAACGAATTACAAATACTTTGTTACTTAAGATTTTTTTGATATCAGTACTTTACTTCACTATTCATTTTTCTGACAACTTTCTACTTTTACTCCTTACATATTTACACACATATCTGTATTTCCCACTCCTTACATTTTTAAATCGGGCTCATTACTTTCGTTTTAATGTGTTTGGTGGCACAATCTACATAATTTCTTGTTACTGTGCAATTTTGATTCAGCATATCCATTTGTCATTGTGCGCCTGCATGCTGCAGTGCACGGCTTTTTCAACCTCTCACCGTGCACCATAGGCTTGTTTATTTAAACTTACCATGAGAACGTTTACCATGAATTAGACAGAGTGAGTCTGCGATGCGTTTTGGTTGTTCGGATCACAGGTAAAACAGGACGCATTCCTGTTTAAATCTGGCATTTAAATAGGGGTTTAAATTTGTTGTCCACTTCCGACCATGTTGTTCTGTAATTCTCTGACCTTTCAATTCAATGTTTGTCAATGTTTGTACAGTACTAAATCAATTAAATACCCATGAACACGTCATACAATGAGGTTTATTTTCTTTGTTCCCAACGAGTTCGTATTTCCTAGTACACAGTTTATATACTGTTTTATAGTTTTAAGATTTATATTATATACACTGTAGTCTTCATTTAAATTTGTTAAGATATATTGTTAGATAATAATATTTGAATATCAAAGGTATTTGATTTATGAATAAAACATTATTCAAAGGATCAGAAATTGGTAACACTTTATTTTGATTGTCCATTTGAGTAATAGTAGACTGTCTGCTTAATGTCTGTTGATCCTGCTCCTTTATTAGACATTTGACTGACTAAAGGAACTTTGCAAGTACATGTCAACTAACACTAACCCTAACCCCAACCTAACAGTCTACTTATAATGTAATGAGAATTAGTTGCAATGTAACTTAAATTCAACAAACAGCCATCAAAATAAAGTGTGACCCAGACATTTATCATGTAAAAAACGATGATGCAAAAATGTTTTAACAGCTTTAATAACTTTATCCGTTAAATGAAATACACACAGTACTCTGAAACAAAACAAACTAAACAAAAAATAAATAAATAAATAGAGAAACCATATGAGCTGCAAGATTGTGCAGTTTGAAGAAAATGAAGCAGATTTAGCATAATGCAAACAATTATTTGTAGTCAAATACATAGTTTTTTATTTTATCAAAAGAAAAAGAAAATATGTTTTGGACAAAATGAGGTGTTAAATTTGCAGACCTGTATATATGCAGAAGAATTATGTTTTAGAATATATGAATGGATATGCCAGCTGTTATTCCTAACAGCCAAAGGGCTCTATTTTGACGCTCCATGCTCAAAGTGCAAAGCGCAGGGCGCAAATGCATTCAGGGCGTGTTAGAATCCACTTTTGCTAATATAAAGACTGAAAAATCCGCTTTGCACCATGGCGCATGATCTAAAAGGGTTGAGCTTATTCTCTTAATGAGTTATAGCTGTGTTTTGAGAATAAACCAATCAGAGTCTCATCTCCCATTCCCTTTAAGAGCCAGCTGCGTCGTACCATAAGCGCATTTGCTATTTACATGACGAACTTTGTAAGTGGAAAAACTGAGCATTTCACTAGCAAGAAAACAGTTAAACAGAGCATCTGCAGCGCGAAAATGAGAGATAAGGCCTCTGATTATCTACTTTTACTTTCTTTGTTGTGGAAAGGGAAACTTGTACGCACAGACATCAATTAGCCTATAAATAATACATTTTATTTGTTAAGCGCAAATATTTGTTTCAAAACTATTTCTAAATTCAGTTCTAATTTCCAGCTAACGAATAAATGAACAATAATAACAAAGTGTGTTCAAAAAACTGAGTTATATCCTAAAACACATGCTGTGCCCCATATGGTTTGACATCTAACAGGGGCAAATCTAAGCTTGTTTTTAATAAAACAAATATGAATATGGATATAATAAATAAATCTGCTAATAATAATAACATTATACAAAAGAAAATTGTTACAAATAAACTGAAAAAGCCCCCCCGAGATGAAGAAGACATAAAAGCAGCTGGTTTTTAAATTTATGTAGGCTAGAAAATAATATGCTTTGTAATATTTTAATCCTCTATATTTATATCCTATATATATCCTTATTATATCCTATATATATCCTTAATATGTTTATTATTTTCCATATGTAAAGATATTTGCGTATTGCTCTACATCTTGTGTGTATTAAGCAGTGTGTAAGCGAGGCGCATAACTAATGCACTATGCGCTGGACAATAAACCGCCTTTGTTTTGGTCTATTGAAAAATTTATTATAGTTTCTCAAAATAGCAACAAACCAGCAATGCGCCTAAGAACGCCTCCCTTTTTAGAACAGAACGCCTATGGGCTCACATATGAGCGCAAATGTTTTTTAAACAGCATGGTGCAACACGTCAAAATGACTCTTGCGCCAAGCTGAAACTAGCAAACAACTATTGCATTGCTCCTTGTGCCGGGTGTATGATAGGGCCCATAAAGTTTTGTGTACAGGTAATAATACACAGGGCAACTTTTTGAGCAGAATATTGTAGAGTGACGTTGCTTGGTTATTTGCTGCTGAAAATTGGCAGCAACATGTTCATAAAAAAAAAAAAACAGAAATTTAACTTTTTTTGTGTAGATGTATACATCATGTGTGTGTAGTTACCCCAGTGAAACTAAAACAAGTATGTTAAGTACTTTTTTACTAAAGTACATATTTAAGGCAGTACTTCTTTACTTTTACTACAATACAAAGTGTAGTCAGTACTTTAACTTTTACCAAAGTCATTTTAAACGTGAATATACAGTTGAAGTCAGAATTTTTAGCCCCCCTGAATTATTAGCTCCCCTGAATTATTAGCTCCCCTGTTTATTTTTTCCCACTTTCTGTTTAACTCATTTCTAATAACTGATTTATTTTATCTTTGCCATGATGACAGTACATAATATTTGACTAGATATGTTTCAAGACCCTTCTATACAGCTTAATGTGACATTTAAAGCCTAACTAGGTCAATTAGGTTAACTAGGCAGGTTAGGGCAATTAGACAAGTTATTGTATAACGATTGTTTGTTCTGTAGACTATCTGAAAAAATATATAGCTTAAAGGGGCTAATAATTCTGTCCTTTAAATGGTGTTTAAAAATTAAAAATAGCTTATAAGACTTTCTCCAGAAGAAAAAAATATTATCAGACATACAGTGTTAATTTCCTTGCTCTGTTAAACATCATTTGGGAAATATTAAAAAAAGAAAGAAAATCAAAAGGGAGCTAATAATTCTGACTTTAACTGTATGTACATATTCCTGAGTAACGGATGTGTGTACTTTTGTCATCTCTGGAAATCAACTAACATTTAACAGCATTGAAAATTTTTAACAACGTCTAAAAATCAACAAAATGTACGGTCAAAGTAAAAGTCTTAAAGCTAAAAAAAAAAAAAAAAGTAATGTCCAATAAATGGAAAAAAGAATAATAAGCACCACACCATAAGGAGACAAAGAACTTCCTATAAGTTTTTATTTTAGCATGACTTCTTGGAATTAATTGTTAAAATATTACTGTATGATTGTTTTACAGTCTGCCCTTTCTGGCTCAGAGTCATTGTTGGAGTCAGTAAATTTTGACGTCAGCATTCTCTGCAGTAGAATGTCAAGTCGGTATCTATATATTTCCGCCTAGTTGTGATTTTAGATGGTGTAAATATTTAATCAATTAGTAAAAACCCAAGCTTACACCTATTTTTATTTATTTTGTTTCATATACTGCTATTGCAGCAGCCCCTGGAGTGCAATGGACTTCAACCTTTGGACCTGAATCTCTCCAAATACTTTGGAAGTAAATGTTTTTTTTTTTTTTAATCAAAATCATTCCTCACTGCCTTTTTTAATCAAACATGGGGGAGGGGGGGGGGGGGTCTTATAAGCCTATAAATGTTAAGAATTATTGTTTATCAATATCGTGCAAAAAATCCATTCAGGTGCATCCCTAAAATTTCATATAAAATATTCTCTGATCCTGCCTACAAACCAGTATATTTTTCCTATTTTGCTTTTGTTGTGAATGATGTTCATACATATTTCAGCGCAATCTTCTTCAAAGAAATACATGGAGCACAAACCAAACACGGCGACACCATTCTAAAGCTAAAATATGTAATGCCCTTCCAATGCTGATTCTAGTCTAACACCGTGAATCATTTTAACAACAACTGTTCGTCGGCAGCCAGGAATTGTCTTGCAGATGAAATATTTCATGGGCCCATTTGAACGGCGTGCCATATGCATCCTTAATGAATCTATATTTCAGGTTATGATTCTCTCTCAGGAGTTAAAAGAGGTGGGTTCAACATTAACAATAAATCCTCAGCTACTGGCAATTAGGGAACAGCATCTGACATCCTCCTGCGAAACACCCACAATCCCAACACACTCGCGAGCTACACCTGTTCTTAATTACTGCCGGTCTGCTTTTTAACTTTTTATTCATATTGCGTCGGAAGCTTGGCACACACTTTCTGAAACTATTTAACATCACTGCTGACCCCCAAAGAAAAGAGCCATGGGAAATTTTAATAGCAAAAGCATTAAGGTCAAAGTTTTGAATTTGCTTATATGTCTAATTCAAGCTGGCAAATATTGTCATTATGTATTTGGCTCATGTTATTGACTGAGGGAAGAATAATGCAAATGGGTTATTACCTAATCATATTGTCTACGGTAAATATTAATAATAAAAAACGAAAATATGATGATAAATTGATAAAAAGATTAAATAAAAAAAAAAACTTGGTTGCTGGTTCAAGTCCCAGCTGGGCCAGTTGGCATTTCTGTATGGAGTTTGCATGTTCGCCCCGTGTTCACATGGATTCCTCCAGGTGCTCTGGTTTCCCCCACACTGCAAAGATATGTGCTATAAGTGAATTTGTATAAACTAAATTGGCCAAAGTTTTTAAGTGTGTGTGTGTGTGTGTGTGTGTGTGTGTGTGTGTGTGTGTGTGTGTGTGTGTGTGAATGTGAGAGTGCATCTGTGTTTCCTAGCACAGTTCTGGATTAAGGCTGGAAGGGTACACGGCTTCATGAAACATATGCCTGGGAAGTTGGTGGTTCATTCCACTGTGGCGACCGCTAATAAATCATGAACTAAGCTTAAGTAAAATGAATGAATCAAAACTTAAACATGATGTACTGCTGTTTCTAAGCGGGTAAATGGAGAGTCTTCCAGTTAAAGTAATACCAAAAAAAAAATTGTATATTTCCATCATGTTGTATAGTTTTATTTTTCAAATCCCTCCACTAAATCCGTTTCAGTCATTCATTTTCTTGTCAGCTTAGTCCCTTTATTAATCCGGGGTCGCCACAGCGGAATGAACCGCCAACTTATCCAGCAAGTTTTTACGCAGCCGATGCCCTTCCAGCCGCAACCCATCTCTGGGAAACATACACTACGGACAATTTAGCCTACCCAATTCACCTGTACCGCATGTCTTTGGACTGTGGGGGAAACCAGAGCACCCGGAGGAAACCCACGTGAATGCAGGGAGAACATGCAAACTCCACACAGAAACGCCAATTGAGCCGAGGCTCAAACCAGCGACCTTCTTGCTGTGAGGTGACAGCACTACCTACTGCGCCACTGCTTCACCCTAAATCCGTTTCATTGCGGTTAAAATATAAAATGGAGGAATAATTAAAATATTATTTTAAATGATTTCCTCACAGGGCTCCGAATATAGGTATACATCTGTGACCAAGACAGCAAGTCCTAGTGATGCATCAAGAGCCACATTACCCAGGGGAATGTCAGAGACCCACCAAGAACAACAAACCACATCCAACAGGAGTAACTGTGAACGCAAGAGGAAGTTATCTGAAAGGGATGTCCAGGTACTAACCAAGATTGTATCCAAAAAACATTAAAACCACAGCTACCCAACTCAATCCAGAATTAAATATGCACCTCAACTTTCCTTTTTCCACTAAAACCATTCACTGGGAACTCCACTGGCTCAATATACAAGGCCGGTATACTACAATCAAGCCTTTGGTCGCTCGTGCCAATGCTAAATGTTGGTTTAATGGTGGCAGCAGTGAAAATCTTAAGCTGTGAACAATGTGAAACAAAGGTTTGGCTATAGCAGTTTGTACATTGGCTATAGTAACATGCATATTGACCATGTGGAGCTCCTGAAGAGGAGTTTTGGTGAAAACAGGAGAGTAGAGGAGAGTGTCATGTAGCACAACAATTTCCAACCTTATCTAAACTAAAGATTGTTAACATATTACATTTCAAACAACCTTTCCCCCTCATTCCAACATATATTTGAATGTTGGTTGAATTACATGACTTCTAAATTGTAATAAATAAAATGATCTTTATAGAGAAAGCTTTAATGCAACACTTTTGAGATTGGAGGAGGTATGGAGACATAGATGGATGTATTACTTGATGATGTAATGTATCAACTGTATATTACATTTATTTTAAATTAAATAAATTAATAAATAAAAACAACAATAATCCAAGAATGATAAAATGAAGGTTACACATATTGTACTTCCAAAAGATGAACAAAACTGGTTAAATTTAGCTCCCAGTATTATCCTACACATTTCTATTACACTCTCAAAAATAAAGGTACGCGAGCTGTCACTGGGGTGGTATCTTTTCAAAAGGTACAAATACGTACCTAAAAGGTCCATATTAATACCTCAATGGTACATATTTGTACCTTAAAAGTACAAAAGTGTTCCTTTTAAATTTTTTAGGTACTAATATATACGTTTGAGGTACCAATATGGACCTTTTAAGTGCAAATGTGTACCTTTTAGAAAGGTACCCCCTAGTGACAGCTCGCTTACCTTTATTTCTGAAAGTGTAGGGATGCAACGGTTCTCTGTAAACAACCAAATCGTCTCGTTGTCCTCCAACAGTTTGGTGCACCCTGTGATCAGCGGTTCAGAATATGAATTATTAATATTGGTTTGTTAATAAAAACAACTGCAACAAAGCAGTTCCACCTTTGTGCGCATCCAATTACCTTTCACGTGCATAGCCCATGCAACGACCAGTCCAATCAACTCTCAGTATGTAAATTTTTTGTTAACATCAAATGCGTGCGTGTGTGTGTGGAGTTTCTATGCATTTCAGTATAGCAAGTGAAGAAGATACAGCGCAAATGCACAGGTCAGGGCCAAATCACAGCGCAATGCTATCAGTGTTCAGACACTCGATGTAAATTAAGACATCACAAAAACATAACGAATGCTGTTTTTTTGTTGTTGCAAAAATAGCTTAGATGAGTGGTCACCAAAAGGAGATTGAAGTCTGTGTCCAGACCCAGAAGCATCCCATAGAGACGCGGACATGCTGTACATCAGGTCTGTTACTTCAGTTGCGCTCCTACTGGGTGTTTTACCGCACCCGATCCCTCTCACTATTCGCAATTCACTCTTTTTACCCGCTGTCTGCCAAGAACAGCTTTCTTTTTGACTGACTATTCTCGCTGAATTAAGTGAGAGAAAAGCTTAACACTCTTTCTTTGCTTAAGTTTCATTAACTGGTAATTTTAAAAGACAAACTGAGCTCTCTGAAGTCATAATGAAATCATAAATAAAAATGTGTTGTTGCCTTGGTGATGTTAACAATGTAAAAAGAAGTAATCAATACTTTTAAAGATCTCAACTGTTAAGATTGACTTAATTATTATCTGCATAATTAGTTGAGACTGGTCGAGTAGAGATGTAAAATAGAAAAATAGTAAAAATTTAAGATTTTCTCCTCTAAAAGCTTATTGCGTAGTCTCTGTCGCCATCTTGTGGGTGTACAACGTCAGACCTCTTTGCTCTGCTCAGTATGACAGGCTGATGGATGCCAACTTGCTGTATCTATTTAAAAATACGCACTATCCTTATGAGCAAGCTGCAATTTAAAATGTGCTCTCTTTCAAAATGTCCTACTTTTATTCAATTCTCGAGATAACATGCAAATCTACAGTTATATGTGTAAAGCTGTTGCATTTTCAGGTGCTTGTAAACCAATAAATATGTTTATTGTTCTTTTATTGTTCTGTAGCCATTTTTTTTCTAAGCATAGCACAAATTGTATCCTACTGAAACCCCGACTCTAAAACTATGATACATTCTGAACTGTGAGTGGATTGAACCGTTGCACTCCAAAATTCCAACTTATAACTGGTTCAACTCAAGCAAACGGCAATTTGTAACTTTTTAAATTAGTGGCTAATTCGTATGAATTCATATAATCTCATTCGTGCAATTTAGTACTAATCCCTCAATGACAGTTGAGTTTAGGGGTGGGGTTGGGTGCCATGCCTTTTAAAAAATCGTACATTTTCGTATGACTGAACTCATACAAATTTGTACGAATTAGCCACTAAATTGGCAAAGCGTAAAATAGTTCTGTTTCCTTGTGAGATCAGGCTGGTCACATGACGACAACAAAACTAATACAGCCATACCAACGCTATAAAGAATTTGAACTCATAGGCCTACATTTGCCATCAAATATTACTTAACAGTACAATGGCACATTCCAGTAATGCCTTACGCCTGTTTCACACCGCAAGCGTCAGCGGCGCGTGAGCAGAGCGTGAGCAGCGCGTGTGTTTTCGGCGTCCATGTTAACAAATGAGAGCTTTCATACCGCACGCAGCAGCAGCGCGTCAGAGCGAGGCGTGAGCGTCGCCGAAGCAGCAGTGCAGCGACAGTTTCGGCGCTGGGTCTATTTTTGACGCGCTGCTCACGCTCAATTAAAGTGACAGTGCATTGATAATGACCAAAACACATTGAATGACAGTAAAAACTAGCAATTTTACCCAATAAATGCGTTAATAATGTCAAATGGTTTATATATAGTCAATCAAATGAACTTAAAACGATTAAAAACGGCAACAAACATTTATTTAGGCCCGAACTACAAAACCAAATGTAAAACTATTTTACTATCAGTTTTGCTTAAGTTGCACTCTAGTGTTGTAGGAGAGGGGAAATGGAATATTTACGGGATTTGTAGTCCATAGCGAAGTGTATTGTGGGTAGTGTAGTTCGACACGCATGCTGGATTATGTGAGCTCGCTGTGTTCTGTGCAGCTGAGCAGAGCAAGAAAGTTTTAATCGGCTTTGTTTTATGTTCACTCGAATTATTCCTACCGGGAGCTGTTTGCTCTGTGAATCTGACAACACGAAAATAAGTAAAAGAATGGCATGCATTAGTTACTTTTGTCCGTCTCATCATCTGCACGAGCATGAATTAATGAGCTGTTATTCTGCCGCTGGACATCACTGAAGCGGAGAAAGTAATACTAGTTTGATCATGTATAAATATCATTATAACTATATTGTATAAATATGATTATAACTAGGTCTACAGCAACCTGATAATCAAAAAACAAATGACACGATATCACAGGCGATTGTCCTCTGACTGTAGACACTTCTCATATATGTTAGCTTGAGAAGCATACAGTACTAATTGATATATAAAATTAGTAAAATAAACATTTGCAGGTTAAAGAAACAGCATAGGAGGGGCCTTGGTGCAGATGAAAAGTTTAAAAAGTGTATTTGTATATAGAGAGACATGGATAACTAGATAGAATAGACAGAGATAGGTTGATCGCAGACGCAGCTGGTGTGAAAGGCAAACGCCTGCGTGCTGCTACTGCTCGACATACGCGCTGCTCACGCTCTGCTCACGCGCCGCTGACGCTTGCGGTGTGAAACAGGCGTTACACTTAGCACACAATCAACCCCTCCAGACAAGAGACAGGGGGGCATTGCTGGCCTCATTTGAGCAGACCAAGAGCAATTATGTGCTACTTATAGTAAAGCGCCAAATTACACTCGGTTTAACTGGCGATTTGGTGGAGGGCATTTCATGGATCACTGTAGCATTGGGAGTGTCATGAAAATATGTCGCCCGCTGTTAAACGGAAGAGCCAGTCGCAGATGATATCTCATCAGAGGCTCTTCTGGTGGCATGATTCACAGCGCCACGCACGCACCATAAAACCCTAACTCATAAATGATAACCGCCCAAATTATAGATAAGCATGGACATTTGGAACAGGGATAATACATCAGCGAGGGTGATTGATGGGCTGGGGTTTGACCACTGATGAGACGGGGTTGAGAATTACTGTCAGCGAGTTACTGACCAGAGCCTAGGGGCAGTGCAGTGGTGGCACTTGATGAATGGCGTGCTGTGATTATATGAAAATGCGCAGTGGACGCCTGACTTGGCAACATGACTTAAGGAGGAAAAGGGAGACTCTGGGGTGAATTTGACCTACTGATGACCAGAGATGGGTAGTAATAATGAAATACATTAACTTTATTATATTTACTTAAAACATATATTTTTTAAAGTGCCCTTACTTGCACTTTTACACCAATTTGTATTCTTTTTTAAAATATAAATCAAAGGGAGAGTCTGAGGTGAATTTGACCTACTGATGACCAGAGGTGGGTAGTAATAATGAAATACATTAAATTTATTATATTTACTTAAAACATATATTTTAAAAGTGCCCTTACTTGCACCCTTACTCCAATTTGTATTCTTGTTTAAAATATAACCGCTATTAAATTATATACATCGCACTAAGTGTAAAATTGCATTTACACAACAGTTTGACGACATAATCGTATATATATATATATATATATATATATATATATATATATATATATATATATATATATATATATATATATATATATATATATATATATATATATATATATCCAACAGTTCTGTCTGGTTCTCGAATCTGATTGGCTGATAGCCGTGATATATTTAAGTAATATCAGCACCCGTACAGCCTCCACTTTTACCTTTTGTGTATTACTCCGCCCACATACAGCCAGCACAAAGCAGACACTACAGATCTAAAGTTTAAAAGGTGCTTGCTCAGCTGTTTAACTGTCAGCTTATGATTTGAATCCAACACGAAAGAAAGTAGTTCCTCATACAAAAGGGTTTTTGAGACTCTCCATGTTTTTTTTGATATATACACAATTATGCCGTCAAACTGTTGTCTAAGCGCAATATCACACTCGTAGCAGTGCGATATGGCTGTATATGGGCACTGGTGGGGGCACTAAGGCACTCGGCCTGCGGTCTCGTGCCAACGAACGCCTCCCACCAGTGCCGATATACAGCTATACCGCACTGCTACTCGTGTGATATTGCTCATATATATATAAAAGGGTTTTTGAGACTCTCCATGTTTGATTTTGTTTTTAGATACACAATTATGCCGTCAAACTGTTGTATAAACGCAATATCACACAAGTAGCAGTGTGATATGGCTGTATATCGGCACTGGTGGGAGGCGTGCGTTGGCACGAGGCCTTAGGCCCCCACTATATATATATATATATATATATATATATATATATATATATATATATATATATATATATATATATATATATTTTTTTTTTTTTTTTTTTTTAGAGCAGTTTCATATACAACACATGAGGATTAAAGTTGGTGTATTCTGGTGTTCACTAAGTAGGTCAATTGTGATTCATCCAGGTAAAGTATTTATACAACTATGTTAATTTCTGCAATCTGAGGATTAAAAAAATTACATGGAGAAAACCACATTTAAAGTTGTCAATTTAAATTCTTAGCAATGTACATTACTAATCAAAAATAAGTTTTTGACATACTTATGGAGAGACACTTACAAAATGCTTCATAGAAGACAATCTTTCCTTAATACTCTAATGATATTTGCCATAAAAGACAAATGTTATAATTTTGACTGCAATGTATTTTTGACTATGCCCACAAATATACCGGAGCAACTTAGGACTAGTTTTGTTGTCGAGAGTCACACATTTACTTGTCATCGAGGGAAAACTGCAAGTTCTTCCCTTTAGCTAAAAAGAGCTTTGGGATCGCTTTCTGCTGTCCCGTGAGGGTGGTGGAAATAGGTCACCATCTGACTTAAAAAAACAAACAAACATAGAGCTCCTTGTCCTTCAGGACAACACATTACTTGTGGAGATCTCGAAAACTGCACTGAAAATGTCAAAGTAAAAAAAAAAAAAAGGTTTCAGTATTAAAAATGAATCAAATAATAAACATTTTAAAACACACTGTCTTCCTGCCCTCCATGACATCAACAAATTTGTTTATTGCAGTTCTACCTTCTGAAGTGTGAGTGTGTCAGTGTGTATTAGAGGTCATGATCTTCTTTGTACCTATTAGCGCAAAGCAACATCTCTCTCACACACACAAACACAGAAACAGCTCACCAGAAACCATTAGCATTTCATAATTATTGTTAATTTCATCTTTGCAAAATGTTCAGTTTATTTATTTGTCCTTCATGGCTCCGTGAAATATCAATACGACATTTATTATGTGACTAATTAATTGTACAAAAAATAAAACTGAAAAATCCTAAACAAAGACTTGTTTGCTTTTCTAAACAAACAAAAAAAAAAGCTTATGTGTGGGTGTGAAAAAACAAATGAAGCACACGTTGAAAGGCTGTGCACGAGTATATTTCAGAATGAGCCTCAAAAACTGTATCATACAAAGCATAATGAGTGATTCAGATTGAAGTGCCACAACTAAACATCCAATCATGAAACAATAACAGATCGCCCTTTCTATTTGCTCTGTTTTCCCAAATGCTCTCATTCAAGCTCGATGACACAAATTTGGCCATTCCTGAAGTGATCTTCAGTAAGTATGCCTACTAGATTCACTTTGATCCACCATGAACTTGAGGCAACAGGTGTGTGATAATGGTGTGGGATAAACCTTCCATACATATGCATGAAGTGTACTGCAACTAAGGGCGTACTCACACTATGTACAGTTGCCTCGAACCGGGCCTAAGCACGCTTGTCCCCCCTCCCGTCTCCCCTGATGGCCCGCACTCACATTACAATCGGGCCTGGGCACGATTACGTCATCGATGCTGCGCTGTTCAGTAAGCGCTCTCGCTCAGCACAGTGGAGATTTCTCAAGTTATATCGCTTTAGTCCTTAGGGATGCGGTGACATGCAGTCAGATATTTCGCTGAACAGATCAGCCACTTTTGACGCTCATAAACAATCATAAAGCCCTTGTGCTGCAGGAATTAGGAGGTTTGCTGAAGGTGCACAGCTGTGGTGCAGTAAGTGGTTTGCGTCTTCAAAGTAACAACGACAGTTTGCGTTCATTGAACAGTAAGAATGATTAAATAATCCATATGAAACAGTCCCTTAAAAGTCACGTCTAGCTTTCAGTTTCGGGCTTTGGTGCGTTTTGCACTCACACACAAGCGTACAAAGCACAAGTGAACCGTGCCTGAGCCCGATTCAGTGCACTCACACTTCTCAAACGGTCCGGGAAACTGGCCTGGGCATGGTACGGACAGCATAGTGTGAGTAGGCCCTAATACTCTGCTTAAAGCCCCCATAATTTATTAAGATGCTACTGAATTGCCGCACAAAACAATTCCAATTCTAACAATTCTAAACTTTTGTGCAAACAAGCCATAGCATCTTTATTGTGAGGCTCAGGTAAACTTCCATTGAGAAGCATTTGCCATTAATACATGGGGCATGTTAAAGGGTCACGAAACACCAAAACACATTTTTTGAGCTGATGACAGTCGTGTATGTGTCCCACACTGCTAAAAACACTATTAGGACACATATATTTCACTAAAAAGAGAAAACAGTTTTTTTGCGTTATTTCGAGCAAATTCCTACGTTGGTATGAAAGTAATTTTTGAAGCTGCCCCACTGTGTTTGGATAAGTTTGGATTTGTTTTGTGACAGCAGCTTAAAGACACTTCTCATATGTAGAGCGAAGTCACATGGATTACTGAATGTTTTTCAAAGACTTCAACAAAGTGTAAAAATCTTGATGGTTTTGAGGAGTTTTCTATCCAAACTGAACTTTATTTTGTATTTTCTATTGAATTCAAGTCAGGTGATTGGCTATGCAATTGTTCAATTACTTTTGGACCCTTAACAAGTGGGAGGCACATATGCAAACTGTTGTAATTCCTACAGTGTTTTGGATGTAAATACCCTCAAATCAAAGCTGGCAGTCTGCAGTTAAATGCACGTTCCATTAGAATTGTGCCGATGTCCAACTATTTATGGACCTAACTGTATGTATTTCTTTGGTTGTTATCAACATCTTCTTTCAGGTCAAGAGCACCAACAGAAATATGCTTTCTGAGAAATAGTGACGTGTTGAATACTTATTCCCCCCCACTGTATATTTTCTATTAATAAAAAGCATCATTGGTAAGCTAAAGAAACTTTTCAAAAACACATAGAATAATTAAAAAAATCCCCAACCACAAACTTCTGAACTAGGGATGCTCATTTCGGTTAATTTTGCTAACCGACAACTGCCGTTTGTTAACCGGATATTAACGGTTAACTGGTCAGATTAATATTCAATTATTATTAAATAAAATAAATAAAAAATAATTGACATGTCTAATTTGTGTCTGGCACACTAAATATTGCATTTTAAAATACTGATTTATTTTAACATGCTAGCATATTAATAACAGAACATAACAACAGAGCATCTGCACGCACCTGCAGTGTTTCCAATAGCATAGAAAAACAAAATAAACTAAATAATTTAGATTACAAAACGAAAACACTGACTGATCCTTTTTAAGAACCGGCATAGGCTGTTTTTTACCAATCGTATGTTTTTTTCTTCCGTCAAATAAAAATAGCAGACTTCTTCAAATCGCTCGCTCTAGGGAAAATATGCATTTATTTAATGCCTCGCTGTTATTATTATGTCACAATTTTTTTTTGACATTTTTAATAGAAATCATTATTTTAAAGATTATGTCTTGATATATGGCTTCCTCATATTCGCGGTTCAAGTGCGCGCGCTGCGTGATAAGACAATGACAACGTGCGCATATGGTGGCTTTTTGTAAACAGTTCTGTTGTTTGAATATGATATTGCATTTATTTGCATACATGCTTTATAAGCTGTAAAATAAAAGCTAAAGCCTATTTGTTGCGTTTATGATGCAGTTACAGGAGGCGATCAGCATCATCGCTGGTTAGGCATCAACTCGTCTGTTTTAAACAGCAATATTCTTCTTCCATTTAGCTTCTTTGGCAAATATGTATGAAGGCACGTGTTGTTACACGTTATTGTCCTGCGAGTAACAAATATGTGTTGCAGTTGAACAAGGAGCCGATCACAGCAAACGCGCTTTTCCATTCTTCAAACGTGAGGTGCACCTCATTGCATTTTATGTTGACAAGAAGCGCGGTGCTCTTTTTTATGTCACGACTGAATCAGCTGGGTATTGATTGTACATGAGTGTTGCTGTCTACGTTTCAATTATAATATTAAATAATATTGTGATATTCAATGTTTCTGAAAGTTTCCATTAGACCTACAGAGCGGCATTAATGCATCCTGAAGTAAAGCGAAACGGCTATAAACTCCAGCAAGATAAAGTCATTACATGCAGAACCACAAACCTTTATCTATAAATAAAATATAATTATGGAAACTGCGTTCATCTTAACTGAAAGCTACGTCGTGTTTGCTGGCTTCATGCATCATGCACCTGTCAGTCAGTCAATCAATCAGTCAATCAGTCAGTCAGTCAGTCAGTCAGTCAGTCAGTACGTAACCACAAAGGGTTTAACAAACAGCGCACAGCACTATACGGTTACAGAAATTACATTAAAAACTATTAAAAACAACAACAAAAATGAATGACTGAATGTTTTGCATGAAAAACTGTAATGTAGCCATGGAGGGATGCATTTTGGTGTGGCGCTTCGCCATAAAAGAATGAATGTAGCGGAAACCATGCTCTTTAAAAAGTTCTCTGTAGTTTTCTTGACATCACAAACTGCTGCTCTGGGATGAGCCGCGTGCAAAACAATTGCAGCCGTTAGCAAAAAGCTTAGAATGACCAAGAGGCGGCACTCACTGGAACGTTCTATTGCAACAGCAGCACCCAGCAACAGCCCCGGATTCCTCCATTTTGGAGTGAAAGCGATAGGCTGTCCATTGGATCTTATTGCTGTCATGATGGCAAGCAGCTGCTTTGTTTTTTATTTATTTATTTAAAAAGCGCATTAAAGCTGAGATACAACCTGAACGACGACAGTACAGCACTTACTATGACAATCATCAGCACTTTAAATAGTTTGTTTTACAGACTTATAATATGCTGTTGTTCTATTGGAGTTTTGGAGTTTTCACCCAGGCTGGGTAACTTGGAGGAGTTCAGATCACCCCAGGCAAGTAACCTGGGCATAACATTAGACAAGAACTTAAAATTTGATAAACATATCTCAAAAGTGGTGGGAAATAGTTTCTACCAACTCCACCTTCTTTTAAAAATGAAAGCCTCTCTTCCTTCACACTCTCTAGTAATTGCCATACACGCGCTTATAACCTCCCGGTTGGACTATTGCAACTCTCTCTATTTTGGGCTGCCTAAGTCTCAGATTGCTCGCCTATAGTTAGTGCAAAACGCAGCAGGTAGATTCTTAACAAAAAGCCTGAAATATGCACACATCACTCCTATTCTGAGGTCTCTACATTGGCTACCGGTGACACAAAGAATCAAATTTAAAATCCTTCTCTTTGTGTATAAAGCCCTACATGGTCTAGGCCAGGGCTATTCAATTGGCGCCCCGCGGGCCGAATCAGGCCCCCGAGGCACTTTGTTCCGGCCCTCCAAACAGTTTGACAGACATCAAAAGTAAATTTAGTTCAGTCGTCAAACGGCTACTAGTTCAATAACAGCACGAGCTGCAGTAAAAGGCTGCACAGAGCTTGGGTCATCATAAGCGAGTGGTGCGGGCAGCCGAAAACATGTTTGTCTGGCTATTTGTACAATGCACTGATATCGTTAATAGGGATGCAACGATTAGCTGATTTCAGAATTAACTGCGCTTTAATTTGTCACAGTTCATTAATCGTAAAGTCTTCTCTAAGCCGCATTTCTGTTGCACGGAACGTAACGAAACCGCTGCAAAATGCCAATTGGCCTGTGTGCTAGTTTTAAGTTTGAAGTACACCGAGACTAATATGCACGCACACAGGATTAACTATAGCAGCGGCCGTTTCCATATCACGTCTTTTCCGCTTGCAAGTTTGTTATTTCTAATGTAAGAAAATATGACAATATGCGGGCGCCAGCGGAGCGTCGCGCTTGCGTCTTTCTGGGCGCACGCAGTAGAAAACATCCCACGGTGAGATTTGTGCGTGCCTTTTAGTGCAATGTAAACAAAAGACATGTTAGACGAATTATTATTAAAATGATTATGTATGCATGAATGCAGATGGCAACAACAGTTAATCTTAATAGCTACTTACCTAATATAAAGCTTGTATATACATTAGACGTGATAACAGTGAAAGCATGATTATTCTTCAGACTATATAATTGTACAACCAAAATCTATAATTGTTGCATCCCTAATTGTTATGCAGTTCAAAACATAACATATGAATGTGTCTGAATGTAGAAGCAGCCTACTTCAGCAATGCACTGCTTTTGTTGTGCTCTGAAATACTGTACAACATTTGAATGTTTGTAAAAAAAAATAAAAATTGTTTTAAAAAGTCTATTGTACAATGTCACTGATATTATGTAGTTTCGAAATACAATATATTAACATTTTAATGTAGAAAAAGCCAACGTGGGTGTCTTAAGGAGCAAAAATACATAGCATATTGGCTCTTATATGCAGTTGTGTCATCACTTGTATAGCAAGTTATATCTCTCCGGCCCTTCGTCTGGGATGCTTTTCATGAACCGGCCCCCATGACAAACTAACTGAATAGCCCGGGTCTAGGCCCTCATTATTTATCCCAACTGATTGTTAATTACACTCCTCCAAAAAACTTGCATTCCGCTGATCAGTTCTTATTAAAAGTTCCAAAGGCCCACCTCAAAAGTAGGGGTGAACGTGCTTTTGCCATAGCAGGTCCCCGCCTCTGGAACTCTCTGCCATTAGAACTAAAAAAGGCTTCGTCGCTGCCTATTTTTAAGTCTAAATTAAAGACGCATTTATTTTCTATGTCTTTTGATGCATAAGTCTTTCTCTTACAGAAGGGGGGGGGGGGGGGGGGGGGTGTTGGGAGTGTGATCAAAACGGTCATGTTCTCTATCGTGTTTAGTGTTGGTCAATTGTGATAGCATCTTTTAATGAGGAAAACAAATATTTTAGTGTTATTACTTTTTTTTTGCTCTGTTATTGATAATCTTTCTATGTTCCTTCCCATTATGTGCCTATTGCTGTTTTTACTGTTTAATGCTCATATCATTTGTTTATTGTCTCTCTGTAAAGCACTTTGTGCAGCCTTGTGGCAGTTTTAAACGTGCTTTATAAATAAATAGAACTTGAACTTCATTCAAAAATGTCCGCCGCGCCATCTAGTGGCTGTTTCTCAGATTGCACTAGAGTGTTGCCTCTTGGTGATTCTATGCTCTTTGCCTTTAGTAAACCATTCAAAAGATGCCCCTCTTAATGCAAAGAGTATTCAATCGGCCCCTTATGCAGCCAAACAAAAAATATATAAAATATTATTTTTAAAATAACATTAATCAGTAACAAATGCACCCTTTCGGTTAACGGTTATTATTTTGAGCATCCCTATTCTGAGCAATTTTGTAGATATGATTTCCATATCTCAACGCACACATGCAATACAAAGATCGTCTTCACTGCATTAACAACAGAAAGTTTGATGAATTCATTATTCAATATAGATAAAGAGAACAGTTGTTAATATGCATATACTTATATATTGCTCAAATGACAATTTAATAAATCATACAAAACACTAACACAGGACGGCACAAACAAAGTGTGACATCGAATGCAATCTTCTCCATGCTGCACCAAGAAAGTAAATGTGATATATTAGTATGAATATTAAACTCACGGTAATGATCAGCAGGATTCCTTTCAGCAGCGTCAGCAGTGACGTGATTGGCTGAATGATGATCTGGGCCAGCAGAATCCCCAACGACAGCGTCCATGTAAATGCAGGGATCACGTAGACATGACTGCAAAAACAAAATCAGGCAAACAGTCATCTTGTCCCCCAGAGATTTAAATTACAGCTTCAGTAACTCCAAATAATACAAAACACCACCTCTCAAAATTACAGACTGCAGTGAGAGGAAATGACAACGGCACAATACAACCGTAAGACAAGTATTCTTTACAATTTCCCTGAAAAACATAGACTCGGTCTCTCTAAATCAGATTCTGAATGAGAAGAGGCAGACTTCTCATCTCAAAAGGAAACAAAAGGGGGGCAGGTAATTGTTTTGAAGTGTCTGTCTCTATCTGATAAGAGCGCCGTCTGATCCAGTGCTCTGTAATTCAGTGAACTTCACAAACGCTTCCATTATTTTTTTATTGCAAACTATGCTCAGAAGACAAACACTGTCAAAAAGCATACCAATGATCACACAGGAAGTCAAAGGTACGGGACAAGAACAAAACACAAAGTCCTACAGAATATCGCAAAGGGACACACACACAAAATGATCTATTTCATATAACAAATTCACAGTGGCCAGGAACTGTCAAGCTTCAAAAAGAACAAATCCATCGCTTTAACTTTTTTGGAGCTTGACAGACTGCTGATTCCAGCAAAAGATCTATGGAAAGTTACTTATTTTTACTTCTCAAACAGGTTTGCGTGTAGTTTTTACCCGAGAAAACAACAACAGAGAGGTTCAGAAAATTGACTGAATGTTTTATTTTTATTTATAAATGATGAGAGGCCCGTAGCCAGTTTGGTGAACCCTGAACACTGTTGCAAACAATTTATTTGCGTTGAATTTAAACGAACAAATTTAATTTAATAATGTTCAACTTAATTTTTTTGTAATTTTTAAAATTAATTGTTTACAACCACTTAACGTAAAAAAATTGAGTAAATCCAAGGAATCATTTTTTAATTATTTTTTTTTTAGTGAATGGGGTGGTTTTTTTTCCTCAAAAAGTGGACCTTTATTGAGTTTTACACCTCATTTTCTATTTAATTATGAGCTTTAAATACATTTTAACACTATGTTTAGCTGAATTAGCTTGTTGGATGGTCAAACCACACTTATTAATGTACCAAAAATATTTTCTTGATTTAGAATAAACAAATATGAAAAAAATAAGGAGTTCAGATGCAAAACCCTCTAAATCCATCAGACCTCTTTTTTTTTTTTTTTTGTAAATGAACATTTTCTATCAGGCTCCTATAAATAGGTTCAGAAGTTTAATTTTAATCTATTAAAAAGCTAAGCATATTTAAGCATATCTATTTGTTGAACATTTACTACATCTGCCTACAGCATTCGCTTAATGTCATTATCTTAAATTTATTACATCATACATATATTTTTTTAAAATCTGTTTTAAATTAAAAACAAGGTAATTGTAATTTATAAGGCAAATCATAAATAACAAACTGGCCAGCAAAATCAGCTTTCTTCAGTCAGATTTTAGCCATTTGAATAGAAAAAAAAGAGAAAAGATTAACAACAATAATGTAGAGCTTCACAATTTTTACAGCCCTTTTCAAAAAAATAATAATAAGTGCATTTGGAAATTCATGGATAACAACAATGGGTTTTCGGTGGATTATTTTCACTATTTATGATGGCATAGCAGTGAAAAGAGTAATATTTAAAGACTCCAGCACTATATATATATATATATATATATATATATATATATATATATATATATATATATATATATATATATATATATATATATATATATATATATATATATATATATATATTTATATTTATATTTATACTAATACTACTACTAATTTAGTTACTTATTTTGCTGCATTGTGTGGGTCTTACTTTAAAAACTAAATGGACATATAACTCATAATGGTGGAGATGTACTTTAGGAGAAACCCCCTTGCTGGCAGCAGTGGAGTCATTCAGGTTACTGGGCACCACTATCTCCTAGGACCTGAAGTGGGTCACTCACATTGACTCCATTGTGAAAACAGCCCAGCAGAGGTTGCACTTCCTTCGTCAGCTGAGGAAATTCAACCTGCCACAGGAGTTTCTGCCACAGTTTCACTCGGCTGTCACCGAGTCTGCTTCAGATCAGCCACCAAATCAGATATAAGAAGGCTGCAATGGACTGCCAGAACAGCTGAGAGGATTATCGGTATACATCTGTCCAACCACCAGCACTTGTTCACCTCCAAAATGAAGAAATGGGCATGCAACATCATTTAAGACCCCTCTCTCCCAGGCTACAAAGTGTTCACACTTCTTCCCTCAGGCATACACTACATACCTGTATCCATATCCAACTTAAATCATAAGCACATTAGTTGCTGCCTGTTTTCATAGGATATAAACACAGTACATAAATGTAACCAATTCAGTGAACCTAATTGAGGTTTACTTATTTGCACATTTTTGTTATCACACACTCTGTTAAACAAAAATCACATGCATTTTTCTATGCACATATTGAAAGTGTAGACAAATACTTGTCATTAGAACAAATGCATGTAATATGATTTGCACATATCTGCATTTATATTTGGCTTTAATCTTTTTCAGATCACATTAAAGAAAATTCGGTAACACTTCATAATAACTACACCACATTATAAATCATTTACTAAGCATTAGCAAATAGTGAATTCATTATCTGTTAAGCATTAACTCTACATTAATAAACATAATTAAGAAGGTTATAACTGCAACTAGAAATCCTGTATTCTTGACTTACAAACATATTTAGAACGTGCTTAATAATTGTACTTTCATACTTTGTTAATGATTTTTTTTCTTTACTCAAGGAAGAATTGGATTATTTACAAAGCATTTGTATTTAAGGGTAGTTGAGGGGTTTTTAGGATCATTGAGAATGAGTTCATAAATTATTAATAAACTATTAAAATCAATGTTTATATGTCTTATTATTCTGGCATATATTAATGGTTACTATGTATGTTAATAAATGCTTTGTTAACTCAACTTCATGCAGTTTTGAGACCCAATGTAAAGTGAGGACTATTCATGCTATATAAATCCCTTATTAATTACAAATAAAGGCTTAGTTATATTATAAACAGGAAAAATGACAAACTATATTACTGCACTTCAAATGAAAAATGAATCTGCAACCTTATCTAAAATCACTGTAGAGTTTATACATTGCATCTTATTATATTGTTAAATGATTATATTGTTGTTGTTTTATCCAGTTTTATGTCGTATTTTGACTCTCCTGTTATTTGGCAATGTTTAAACTTTACAGTAATTTTACTTTTTAGGAAAGATTGCAAAGATTATTGTTCATTTGATTCTGAGCCTTTAATAGACATTTATAAGGGATTTATAAAGCATGAATAGTCCTCACTTTAGATTAGGTAACAAACCTGCATGAAATTGATAATAAATAAAATAAAGCATTTATTAACATATTAACTACCTATTAGTATTTGCCTGAATAATTTGATATATAAATGTTGATTTCAATCGTGTATTAATCATTTACTAACTCATTCTAAATTATCCTAAAAACTCTCAACTTTTAAATACAAATGGTTTGTAAATAATGTGATACATCATTTAGTAATGAAAAATAAACCATTAACTAAGTATGAAAATACAATTGTTAAGCACATTATATAGGTGCTTATAAGTCAAGAATAGAGCTTTTGTAGTTGCAGTTATAAACTGCTTTCTAACGTTTATTAATGTAGAGTTAATGCTTAACAGATAAAGAGTTCACTAGATGCTAATGCCTTATAAATGATTCATAGTGTGTAGTTATAAAGTGTTACCGAAAATTAATTTTTAGTTTGACTGCTCTTATTGGACTTTGCATCACATTATGTAATCGAGTTTGATACTTAAAAATTACACTGTTAAAGTAGGGTACAAAGAGTGTGTCAATTTTGACCTCCCATCTCTAAGGGTGCCTTCACACCTGTGAATCGGTTCAGTTGTTCCGAAACAGAGATTACAAATGTTACATTGTTGCTCTTTGCTCTTGGAGCAGTTCGCTTTCACACTGTAAAGTTTCTAATCGGACTAAAAGAGCTAAAACAAGTCACGTGTGAGTAAACTCTCCTCAAATTGGTCAGAGTGTCATGATTTATTTTGCAGCGTCCCGCTCAGCTGTCAGGAGAGGTGGTGGTTTGGTGGTGATTGACAAGTTCCGCGCGCCCGATGTGTCTGAGGAGAGATGCGGTGGGGAGGGGTGAGAAAGGTGCGCGACGATGCCTATTTGAGGACCGGGATGGAGACGCGAGATTACCGGGAGATCATCACTCATTTGCGGGCATCCGGAGACTCGCGAAACTTCCCGCCCTACTCATAATTCTCTCTTCATATAGCCGTAAGCCTATTGTATATCCATAAAACACTGTGATATAACCGCGCTTGGATCGGATCGCTTTCTAACTGCAATCGAACCGCTCCACATTCGTTTCAATACAGCCGAGACCACCTAAATCAGGCCGCCTCGGAGCGATTACTTTGGCGCGGAACAGAGCGCGATTGCCCTGTTCACATATGCCAAACGAACCGCGCTAACTGGGCAAACGAGACAGGTTCTGAAACAAAAGTGTAGGTGTGAAAGCACCCTAACACTATTTATACACCACAAAGACTACAAAAAAGACACACACATGTAAACGCACATCACACAACACACAACCTGACACACTGACATGCACACAATAAGATAATAAGAATCTGAAATCTGAATGAGTATATTGTATTTCTCTCATCTGAAATAAACTGAACTGAACTTTAACATTGAAACTTATACAAAACTTAACTGAACCAGTTTTAAGTTAACTAAAATAAAAGCAGCTTTCTAAAGTGCTTTCCTGCCTTCTTGGTTTGTCAAAATGTTCCACAATCTGATATGTTTTTATGGCTTTTTGTTTTTTAGGTCTATATGTTCAGCTGCTTTGGCACACTCTACATTCTACACTTTAAAGTGCTATAGAAATAAATAAAAAAATAAAAAGAATTAAATTAAATGCATAGACATGCCGCACAGCAAGAAGGTCACTGGTTCGAGCCCCAGCTGGGTCAGTTGGCATTTCTATGTGGAGTTTGCATGTTCTCCCCGTGTTCACGTGGACTTCCTCCAGTTGCTCCGGTTTCCCCCACAGTCCAAAGACATGTGGTATAGGTGAACTGAATAAACTACATTGCCTGTAGTGAATGAGTGTGTCTGTGTGAATGCAAGAGTTTATGGGTGCTGAAAAGAAAATGTATAATGAATAAATAAATTATTTTTGTCATACAAATATAACAAAATAAATAAAATAAAAAAAAACAACAACTAAACATTTACAGAGTCTGCGAAGAATGAAGTGGTTGTCTCTTTATGCAAATTAGATTTGACGACTGAAATTAAATTTATTGACTTTATTTTAGGTTTAGTGAGAGACAACCAGAATATACAGGATTCTAAGACCTCATAAGGGTTAATCCAGCACGTTTTAAGACAAAAACTGTACTCTTGCTGTCGTTTCTGACATAGACACACCAATTATATAGAAAAAAAAATGTAGATAAAATCTAATCAAAACTCATAAAATCAAATATTGGCACAGGGGACACAAGGCAGGTAGCAATATATAATATGCACAGTCAATCAAATATCACAAATGATAAGATTTCTACTAACATGCGAACAAACACAAAGTAGAATTGATCCAAATTTGGACAGAAAAGAGTAGACTACATGTGGGGTTTTGTGCAGCTCACACAGTTGTGAAGGAGAAGAGAAAAAAAAAAACACACAAATGAGCTAAGAAATCAAATTTGGGCCAATTTTGCCTAGAGTAGCCAAACTCTTCCCAGCATGCTTTTATATGATGCAATCTCAATTGTTTCATCAATAAATCTGAGGTTTTGGGGCATTTCCAGTTGCATAATATCTTGCTAGTTTCCATATTAGAATCAATTTTTATACGAGTAAACACATTATCTGCAATGTGAAGGCATAACTATGGCGCCAAAGGCAGTTCTGGACCTCAGCCACCAAGTATTTTGAGACTTCTGCGGCAGTTTTCCTGTAACCTTATTATCTGTGTTTGTGGACCGAGGTCAAATTCTATTGTCCCAGAGCAAAGCAAACTCATTTATGAACTCAATTCAGCAAGACCACCATATCCCGCAGATAAATATGGGTTTTATAATGGATTAAGAGAACTGCGAATACTCTAGCAGGGTTGAAATAACCTATTGATTTGTGCTCGCAGGATCACTTTACATTCACTCTCTCTCCCTTCACCCTTGGCCACAGCATCTGCCTATGATGTGTTCTTAATGAAGCATTCAGCCATCGATGTGCTGCAGGTCGCCTTGAGTGGATCATTTTCAGGTTAAGTATTTACTGGGGTGTTGCGAAATAAATTACTTTTGTGGCAATAACTACAATTACAAAGAATCGCTGCAGAACAGTAGAGAAGCACAGCATTTTCTGTTGATTACAATCGATTCTTATGCTTAATCTTAAGCATGTCCTAAAATAAAAGGTTCAAATGGTAATTCGGAATAGACTACAGCAGCAACAAGACCACGTCCATGCACACCCATACACAATTGCTTATTGTTGCTATAATACTTTGTTTTACAGTAGTGTCGTCACAAATATCACAATAATGATACTGAAGTGACTCCATGACCAAAACTAAAAACTAACAAAAAAAGTTACTGAATAAAAAAGAACATCCATTGGAAGTCATATGGCTCTATTTTGACGGTGCATGCGCAGAGCACAAAACGCAGGGCGCAAACGCTTTCAGGGTGTGTCAGAACGCATTTTTGCTAATTTAAGGACAGGAAAATCCACTTTGCGCCATGGTGCATGGTCTAAAAGGGTTGAGTTTATTTTCTTAATGAGTTATAGGTGTGTTTTGAGAATAAACCAATTAGAGCCTCATCTCCCATTCAAAAGGAGAGCCATAAGCGCATTTTGACAAAGTAAGTTCACTTTCGCTTTTGCTCTCGTGGATAGGGAAACCTTTACGCACAGACATCAATTAGCCTATAAATAATTAATTTTGATTGTTAAGCGCAAAGATTTGTTCAAAACTATTTCTAAATTCAGTTCTAATTTCTAGCAAACGAAAAAATGAACAATAATAACCAAGTGTGGTCAAAATACTGAGTTATTTCCAAATACATCTGCCATGCCCCATATGGTCTAAAATTTTACAGGTGGACAAATCTAAGATTGTTTTTAATAAAACATATATAAATATGGATATAATAAATAATACTGCTAATAATAATAACATTATACAAAAGCAAATTGAATGAACTGAAAAAGCCTCCCGAGATGAAGAAAGTAAGGCAGTGGTTTTTAAATCTTCATGTAGGCTAGAAATTAATATGTTTTGTAATATTTTAATAATTTATATTTATATCCTGTATATATCCTTATTATATCCTTTAAAAAGATATTATATATTTTTCATATGTAAAGATATTTGCGTATCGCTCTACATCTTGTGTGTAGTGTGTAAGCCAGGCGCACTTTGCGCCAGACAATAGACCGACTTTGTTCTGGTCTAAAGATCAGACTATTTACAGTTTCTCAAAATAGCAACGCGGCAAAAAACGCCTGCTTTTTTAGACCATAACGCCTATGGGCGCACATTTGAGCGCAAATGCATTTGCTATTTAAACAGCATGGCGCAACACCTCAAAATGACCCTTGCGCTGAGCTAAAAGTAGCAAAAGAGTATTGCGCCGCGGCTTGCGCCACATTGCGTCGGGTGTATGATAGGGCCCAATGGTTTTAAAAACTCATTTCTAATAACTGATTTATTTTATCTTTGCCATGATGACAGCAAATACTATTTTACCAAATATTTTTCAAGACCCTTCTATACAACTTAAAATGACAGTAAAAGGACACATAGTTTATCCCTTTTTTCTGATTTAATATTAATATTATGGTTCTTCTGAGTGTGCCACTTTAGGTTCAGTTCAAAACACAATTCAAATTTTTTTATTATAATGTGTTCAAAAGTGTTATTTTAGGGGCGTGTACACAGCTCTCTGTTTTAGGGGTGTGTTGCTTCACATGAAAATCAGTTTCAAATTCCCGCCAAACGTAACAAGGGGGCAGAGCCATGAGCTCCCCCGCTCTGTGTTTGGCAACAGACAGGCAGACAGAGAAAAGCAAGCAACATGAGTGAGAGGACCAGCATTCAGCCGTACACGTGACACTCGGACACAGACCAAGCAGAGAGTACAAAATTATTTGTGTCTTTGTATAGTTTTGCAGCCAACTGTGTGCTAGTTTAAAGTTCAGAGCTTGTACACAGAGACTAATAACCACGCACACTGAATTAACTTTGACTGAGGCACCAGATGACCCGCTTAGAGCCACGACACAGCACATCAGACATGTACATTCGCATTTTATTTAAAATGAAACTATTCAGAAGGAGCTCTGTGGCGCCGCAGAAATATGAAGTGTCCCGAATCGTGGCTGGGCACGGCGGACAGCCATCGACTTGAAGTGCTGTTGTGTGCGACTCACAGGCAAGTTTGTTATTTTATTTCCAATGGAGCGACACTCACGTGAGGCAACGCACTCGCACTTTCCAGCTGCACCTAGTTAAGATCACACTCACTGGGAGCTTCTGTGACTGCGAGAAATGCAAACAGCTGAAGTTTAAGATTGAAGCAATGAAAAGTACACTAGTTTGCAAACCTACCTACAACAAAGTCACAAATAATAATTCCGATGAGAGCGAACATGACCATGAACCATTTTTAAGTTGTTAAATTGAAAAAAAAAAAAAGGACTGGGTGTGTTTATATCACCCAAATATGACAATCTATACAATATACCTACACACATGTCTTTCCAAACAGCTTGAAAAGTAGATTTTTCACCATAGGTGCCCTTTAAAGGCTTAACTAGGATAATTAGGTTAACTAGGCAGGTTAGGGTAATAAGGCAAGTTATTGTATAACAATAGTTTGTTCTGTAGACTATCAGGAAAAAAGGCTAATTAATTTTGATTAATTTTAATTAAAGGGGCTAATTATTTTGACCTTAAAATAGCTTTTAAAAAATTAAAAACTGCTTTTATTCTAGCTGAAATAAACAAATGAGACTTTCTCCTAAAGAAAGAAAAATATTATCAGACAAACTGTTCAAATTTCCTTGCTCTGTTAACATAATTTGGGAAATATTTAAAAAAAAGAAATGGGGCTAACTGTAGATGATTTTAACCCTTTGATGCACAACAGGAACATGGATCTAAAGTGACCCGACTACGTTTTTTTTTTCCATATTTTTGCAAGATTTTAAGTTCATCACTTAATAATTCAGGAATTATGTTTTTTCATCAACAGAAAGTCTTGTTTTGTTTTTTCTTTTTTACTTTTTGAATAAAAAAAAAATATTTGTGTGTCACTACCCATTTAATGCACGCCTGATAGACAAGAAGACAGAGGTGGTTATCTTTTCACAAGTTTTATTCACAACAATGTCACTGATCACAAAGAGAATTCAAGGGGTTGTTGTGTAAGCTGTGATGATCTTCAAACACAGCAATGTGAGTCTCAGTGATGTAGCATTCAATCTAACAGGGTGTTCACTTTCACTACACACTGCAGGCGAATACTCAGATACACAGTTCATCAAGATTGGTAGTGGATAGTCGGACAAACACAACTCCAGTGTAAGCATTCAATCTCAAAGAGTGTTTGCTCTCATTACTCACTGCAGAAGAATACTCAGAAATACAGTTCATCAAGGTGGCGGTGGATCCTCAGTGAACGCTACACAACTTTAAGCCTTCCATTAGAATTAGAGAGAAGTATCAGTAAGCAGATAAAGATAATCCGTAGGTGATTATATGAGCACACAATTCATCAGAATGATAGTAGATCCTCTAGTAAACATCAAAGAATAATAACACCCCTTGATCAGCCCGGAGGACTCAAAGACTCATGTGGGACATCAATGGAAGAAGTTGAAAAGACGAAGAAGCAAAGGTGAAGACAACAATCTGACTTCAATACCAGCCAATGAGAGAATCAAGAAGGTATGTATTTACAGTGTTTAGAGTAATGGAAAACAGGTGCAAATGATTAGTAATCTGGAGAAGGTTTACAAGATTGGATGGAGGTGGTATGTGAGGGAGAACGTTGATTAGGGTGAGCAGGAACGAGCCAGGGATGTGACAATGCCATTGGTCTAAAATGACCAGTATTTATTTAAATAAGTTAAGTATTTATTTCCGTAAGTTATTTCAATCATGGCTGAGCAATTTTATTTTATTTATTTATTTTTATTTTTTGCAGAATATTTAAATTAAATGCATTTTGTTGCTTACAATAACAGGTTTTCATAAAATATCTTATATGAAAGGACACCTATGGTGAAAAATCTACTTTTCAAGCTATTTGGACAGACAAATGTGTAGATATAGTGTATAGACCGTCATATTGAGGTGATATAAACACACCCAGTCCTTTTTTTCAATTTAACAACTAAAAACGGTGGACCAATTGGAGCGTTTTTTAGACCGACTGAAACTTGACGTAGGAGTGCGGTCTCCCTGCCCACCGAATTGATTGACAGCTTTGCATAGTAACATGTCCTGGTATTCACGTGTATAATCATACCAACAAGATCAGACATGAGCAAAGCAACCGGGAATAAAAGGTCTGTTCTGTTCACTAGGATCATCAATCATCATCAAATGTGATTAATCTGCCCACTGGCCTCTGTCCATCATGGCCTCCTAACCATCCCCATATTCAATTGGCTTCATCACCGTCTCATCTCCACCAATCAGCTGGTGTGTGTTGTGCGGTCTGGCGCAAAATGGCTGCCGTCGCGTCATCCAGGTGGATGCTGCACACTCGTGGTGGATGAGGAGATTCCCCCCATTGTGTAAAGCACTTTGAGTGCCCAGAAAAGCTCTATATAAATGTAAGGAATTATTATTATTATTATTATTATTATTATTATTATTATTAAGAGTAAGTTTCACATGTTTAAAATGTTTTAAAACAGTGCAAGTGTGTAAGTAATTACAGCAATTCACTTCAGCTTTACTTCATCAGCACAGCCACGTGTCAAAACAATTCTAAAGAAAGATGCTTCAATCCTGGTTTGTGGACGTTAAATCAGGTTTATTTTGTACATAAACATAACAGATATGCATACAGCAGTGGAGATTAACCTGTATCCTGTCACATTTAGTGCAAAAAGAATGCAAAGTTAGACGCTCGCTCTGTCTGTTTGGTGAGTGTGTGTTGGTCTGTATCTCTGTGTGAGTGTGTGTACCTGTGTGTGCGCGCGCGTGAACTTTGTACATTGACATTGTGTGTCGATGCATCTCCACAACAAATACTCATTGGTAAAGTTTTTATTGTAGTATTTCTCACAAACGCTACGTGAGAACTTCTTCCTCTAAGTCTGTCTGTTGTCTGGAGGGAGGAGATTAAGGCATGCAGAAAGGCACGTTGAAACAGTATGCAGGGAGGACTAGCCTTAAAGGCGCAGTACGACAAAACAACCCCTGGTGGAAAAATGTATAAGTAGAATCTTGTAAAAGGTATAATAAAAAATCTGATAGGTGTTTTGAGCTGAAACTTACACATTCTGGAGACCCAAAACACTTATATTAAATCTGAAAAAAGGGAACCTAGATGCCTTTTAAACTCTTTATCTTAATCTTGTTTAAAATAGTTTGGGTTTTGGGTTGATAGGGGAAGACATTAAAAAATAAAATGTATTGGGTAATTTAATAGATAACATAAATCTGCATATCTAACAACCCTTTTTAGAGACTTTTTAACATTTAGAAAACAACAACAACACTGACAACACAATCCAGAATAGACATTTGCAGCCATATAATTACTACAATCTGAAATAAAAAAAAATAAAAATAAAAACAGAGAGAACACAACCCGACATACCAATCCGTCAGAACTTCAATGTATAGCATTGACTAGCTGTATAGCCTTGAGTTGAGCCCGCAAAAGAAATTCACATCAGAAGTAAATCCATCAATAAACTGCATCCAACTGCACATAAATTTCTAATGCTTCTGCCACTTTGATACTGCCCTCTGATATTTAAGATTCTAGGCTTTTAACATTCTCTGGCAGACCGAGTCCATTTTCATCAGTCCGTCACCTTTGCGGCCCTGCAGTTCTCTCTGAATACCACAAAAAGAGGATCAAATGACTAATCGATACACTTCATCTCTGAAGTTTGTAGAACTTCATTAGCACATTCACTCGGGTGGATTTGGCACTGATGTGCCCCTGAAGGATTGTGGGAATGGCTTTTTATTATGCTTCGAGTCTGCAGAGAGAAGGAAGAAAAAGGCAGACAAACAGGAATGATGCAGAAAGAAAGCAAAAATGAAAGACATGGGATGACAGTCTCCTGCCCCAGATGGGAGTCCTGACAGCACACATTTGTCTTTGACATCCCACTCCCTGCCATCATGAGCCCAAGCAAAACAAAATGAGGGTATGATCGTCTGAACAATGACACTCTTTTTGATGCTTGAAAAAAAAAAAAAAAAGCGGCTCCAACTCCCTAAAGAACACACGAGAGCTACCAGTAATATTATTAGTTTAAAGGGCACCTAGGTTACCCTTTTTTCAGATTTAATATAAGTCTTTTGCGTCTCTAGAATGTGTATATAAAGTTTCAGATCAAAATACCCATCAGATTTTTCATTATACCTTTTACGAGATGCTGTTTTATACTGATTTCCAGCAGGGGGTGGTTTTGTCATACTGCGCCTTTAAGACGAGTTTTTCCCGCCTACTGCTTCTACATGCCTCCTCCCTCAGCTGCGTCAGACAACAGACAGACTTAAAGGAAGAAGGTCTCACGTAGCGTTTGTGAGATACTACAGTAAGAACTAACCTTTACTAATCAGTATTGTGAAGTTGCATTGATGAGTCACACACAATATCGTTACAAAGTAAACGCGCGCACACACACAAACACACACACACACCGCAGATGACATGCCTCCTCCCTCAGCTGCGTCAGACAACAGACAGACTTAAAGGAAGAAGGTCTCACGTAGCGTTTGTGAGATACTACAGTAAGAACTAACCTTTACTAATCAGTATTGTGAAGTTGCATTGATGAGTCACACACAATATCGTTACAAAGTAAACTCGCGCACACACACACACACACACACACACACACACACACCGCAGATGACACACACACACACAGCCAGGCAGACAGACAGAGCGCGCTTAGCTTAGTTAAGGCTAACCTCAAGTACTGTGTGGATATCTGTTATGCTAATGTACAAAATAAACCTGATTTAACTTCCACAAACTTCCGGGATTGAAGCGTCTTCTTTTATAATTGTTCTGACACGCGGCTGTGCTGATGAAGTAAAGCTGAAGTAAAACGCTGTAATTAATTACACACATACTCTGTTTTAAAACACTTTAAACATGTGAAACTTACTCTTAATCACATTTGATGATGATTGCTGATCCTAGCGAACAGAACAGACCTTTTATTCCCGGTTGCTTTGCGTATGTCTGTCTGGTCTTGTTGACATATACAGGCGACTACCGGAACATGTTAATGCGCGCAGCTGTCAATCAATTCGGTGGGCGGGGGGAAATCGCACACCTACGTAATGGTGCGATCGATTTGAAAACAGCTCCAATTGGCCGACCCTTTTTTTTGTAGTTAAATTGAAAAAAAAAAGGACTGGGTGTGTTCATATCACCCCAGTATGACGGTCTATACACTATACCAACACACAGATCTGTCCAAACAGCTTGAAAAGTAGATTTTTTACCATAGGTGCCCTTTAAATTATGATGATTATTATAATATATTTTAATATATTTATACATTATAACTTCTTAGTTTAGTGCTAAGCTACAGTATACATGGTCTAAGAAACATTTCATTATACACATGATTAAAACATCATAAAGAGAGACATTCAGAGGAATGTTCAAGCTGCTCTTTTTCAAACAATGAGTGGCGAACAATGGATTTCAATCTTATTTTTTTTTTCTTCAAGTAAATGATTAAATAATAGTAAATAATAATAAAAATACAACAACAACATGTGCTTAATCCAGTTTGTGCTATAATGATTATTATTATATTAATATATATTACATAAATATCAGTGCTTAATTTGTTAATTGTGAGATCCCAAAACAGATCAGGGTATTGTATCCGGCATGTTAAAAGAGGGGGGAGAGGTGTCACGGTTGAAAGTGAAGAGCGGGGTGGGTGTGCGTGTAAGGTGCCAGATCAGATTTCAGAGGTTCCGGCACAAATTAGGCCCTGATTAATATATTATATTTTTATTAATATCTTATATATTAATACATTATTGCATTTTAGTTTAATGCTAATCTACGGTATACATGGCCTAAGAAACATTTAATTATACTGTGTTTTCATATAATTATATGTTCAAAACTCCATAAAGAGAGACAATTATAAGAATGTTCAAGCTGCTCCTTTTCATTCAATGAGTGAACAATGGATTTTAATCTTTATTATATATTTATCTTTTTCAAGCAAATAATTTAAAATAATAATACAAAAACATGTGCTTAATCCAGTTTGTCCTATAACGATTATAATTATATTTATGTATAATATACAGTGGGGTAACGGACGGGCCAGCCACCACCCACCCTTACCCCTCCCCCAACTGAGCGTGATTTCTGTGACCATCACAACTTGGAAAGAATATTGAATATTTATGTAAGAATATTTTGTAGGAATATTTATAATAACTTTATAATAAACAGCCGTAGTTTGGTAATAAGCAGTTAATAATCCGGTTGTTAATAGTGAGAATTGATAGTTAAACTAGTCTTACCATTCATTTGTCTCTCATAAAAGTGTAAAAAAAAAAAAAAAAAAAAAAAGATGTCTATATCTAAATATTTAGAGTGGTCTGCTTAACTTTCTAATGTTTTTATGATTATTAATAATCATGCATTTGTGTTTAAATGAGAAGGTGACATTAAATTAATTATATGATTTATATTCATATTAAGAGTACCACTTCGCTTATCCAACATTTGATTAATGTATATTTATAAAAAAAACACATTTAAACTCCTAACAATATATGCAGTATAAATATATCAGCTCAGCTGCTCCTTTTTCCTTTGCACTGCAAAGATGGATTTTGTTGAAACTTATTTAATTTGAAAGCTAAAAACCAAGTAGTACTTCACTATAATAACTAAAATTATGATTCAAATGAAAGATTTTTGATATAAAAGAAGACATTTAATAACTTTAGGAACATGCCAAAATCACATTGGAAAAAAAAAACTTTTAAGAGTACATTTTAGCACAGGGCAGACAACTTAATTATATAAAATATTTTACTTCCCAACAACAAAACTGTGGACAGTAAAAATTCTTATTTAAATTGTCTTATTCAAGTCTGAACCAAACTTTCTGGTGCTTTTTCTTCATTTTCTGGATTTCTTTTTTTCTTTTCTTTTTTTCTTTTTTGTAAAATAAAATAAAATAAAATAAAATAAATAAATAAATAAATAAATAAATGAGCATGAACATCTTGTCTATGTATTTCCAAAAAAGAAAAATCTATGTCCAAAAATGATGTTTCTTGTACTATCTATTTGACTCATCAAATTGAGCTTTGTCTTCATTTTGTTGCCATTACAAAACCTGCTTCAATAGTTCACCTCAAGCATCATCACTAACGGCTATATTTTAATCCAAACTATAATATTGTTCAAAGCATCAATTTTAATTTAAACATGATTATTTTTTATTTATTTGGGATGGAATATAATTTACTAGGTTTAGAAATGTATGAGATTTTAATGAAATTTTCTTCCTTACATAAAGTATTAAATGAGAAAAGTCATTTCCTAATGAATTTGTCTCAAGTGTGTGTGTGTGATTTTTTATTTTTTTTTAAAAGTGCATTTTAATTAAAAGTAAAAACTATCAGGTTAAGAGGTTATATAGCCTCAGGGGCAAAAAGTACAGCAACAGCGCTTGGATCCAATCATCATTGCTGTATGGATATTTATGACTAGGATGTATCCAATAGATACTTCTTAACAGCGCAGTTTTTAATTAACATCATTCTCATTATGTTCTCGAAGGGATCTTATTATACACGTCTCCCCTCCTGTGGTCCCCTTATAACATCATTCCTATATCCAAATGTAATCATAATTCCCATTACGAAACATTCAGAATCAATCCAAGGACCCAAAACGTTAGTACTTTCTTTTAGTTTTCTTTATATGGTCTTTATGGACCCCGGAGGAAGTTTGTAATTCCAAAAAGCAAATTATATTTCTCTTCCTCATCTTTTTTATTATTATTATTATTTATATTTCACAAACTGCATCAAAAAATAAAATGCCAAAAGCAACAGAAACAAAACTTGCTGAAAAGGAAAACAGCAAAACTTGAGCAGGTTGTAATTATGACCATCCTTTAATTGAATTATGACGCCGTATGCTGAGTTTGGAGAGAATCCCATGTCTGCTTATTCAATTTTTCATGTTTACCTTCTCCTCTCAGACTGAATGCTAATGCGCATATGAGCTTTCTCAGACCGTTTTTATCACTCAGTGTATAATTCACCTGTAATAATGCAACAATCACAAAAGAATAGAAGTAACAGTAAAGCAGTCCCTAAAATGCACTTCCTTCTCTTATCAATTATAAAACAGTTATCAGGCTAGATGATTAATGACTACTTCTACAATCTAAAATGTCATACACTCTGGTCAAAAATATGTTGAGAAACAAAAGTTTATTACTTTTTTGAGAGAAGTGTCCAATGGTGTCGAAGTTGTACTCCTCTATATATTTGAAAAAAAAAAAAATAGTAATTTTGTAAAATATAGACGTTTTAAAAAAAGTATCTTCTGCTTTCCACTAATTTTTATAGTAAAATGTGATTTATTCCTGTGACTCAAAGCTGCACACTCGATATCATTACTTAGTGTTCAGATTTTCCTTTAGAATTCTTTTTTTCTAGGATGCTTGTTAGTTGATTTATTAAAAAGAGTTATTCTTGGTCCTCAGTGATTATTCCTTAATAATTGTATTATAATCATTCCTGATATTATGAGTGTTGATTTTTTTCTCCACTTACATTTTCTGTATTAATAAATGCATAAAGAAAACAAAATACCAACATTAATTTGAAATAATTGAATTAATTCTGTACCTTTAAAATTACAATTGAAATCAGAATTATTAGCCCCCTGGTTTATTTTTCCCCCCAATTTCTGTTTAACAGAGAGCAGATTTTTTTCCCAACACATTTCTAAACATAATATTTTAATAACTCATTTCTAATAACTGATTTATTTTATCTTTGCCATGATGACAGTAAATAATATTTGACTAGATATTTTACAAGACACTTCCATACAGAATAAAGTGACATTTAAAGGCTTAACTAGGGTAATTAAGGTAACTAGGCAGGTTAAGGTAATGAAGCAAGTTATTGTATAACAATGGTTTGTTCTGTAGACTTTCGAAAAAAAAAAATAGCTTAAAGGGGCTAATAATTTTGACGTTAAAATGTTTTTAAAAAAACTAAAAACTGCTTTTATTCTAGCCAAAATAAAACAAATAAGACTTTCTCCTGAAGAAAAAAATATTATCAGACATACTGTAAAAATTTCCTTGCGCCGTAAGACATTGAGCTAATAAAAAAGACTTGAACTGTACATTTATTAAATATATTCACTTCATTTTGATTAATATGGTATCGATCAGTGATTTCATTAAAAATATATATTTTTTATATTTATTTTAAGGTCTTCAACATTATATAATATAATTTTTAAAGAAGTGATTTAATTCTAATATCAGTAATGTTAAGAAATGTATCAGGTTTTAGATACAAAACTTTATAAAGGTACACTCTCTAAAATGTATAAAACATTTTATCTTTTTGTTTGTTTATCAGACAGTTAGGTTGCTCATTCTTTTGTAAAATAGAGCAGAGCTGGGAATCAGATCTCAATCATGTTTTCACAGACGAGAATGGTCCAAGGCTGTCTCGTGTACATATAGCTAACCTCTATTCCCTGTTCTTGATTTTGTTACGAATTAAGTGATTTCCCAAAAATATGTTTGTTTTTTTTAAACCATACGAATTACCATATATTATCCATAACCTAGTGATGAGAAAAAATGTGTCATTTATAGTTACTATTATAGTTAAAGTTATAGTTAAAAATTGATTTAAATACACATTTTAAATTACACAAAATAAAATAAAATGCATCAAAACAGATTTATTTGTACTGTTTCATTATATGACTATTTTTCCTCTTTTTTTTGAAAAAAAGTAAAAGCAGCTTCAGTTGGCATGAGAAAATGTCAAACAAACAAGTAAACAAAAATACCCAGATGCAATATTTAAATGTTTAAATGGAAAAAAAAAGTCATATATGTTTATACTCCATTTGCCTCATAATCTCTGTGGAAATAAAGCACAAACATTCATGCACACACACGGCTCAGTATTAGAAAAAAGAAAAACAACTTTTCAGGGATATTGTACTTCTACTACACAATGCAATGCTGCCTGCAGGGCAGTCTGGCCACTGTCAACCGGTCATCTGTTTGCCAAAATAAACATGAAACAGGTTTTATTTAACAATTTTTCCAGATTTTTGTGTAGTTTATTCCTCTCAAAATACATAAGAGACAGGCAAAATGTGCTTTGTGTTTTTGCAGAGAGAAGCATTAGGAGATCAAACACCCCACAGGCCTGACATAATGAGAAAACTTCCAGTCCTGACTGCATTTACAAACATTACTCACAATGAAGCCATGATCTGACTGACAAGCAGAAAGTGGAAAATTAAGCTTTCAAACTGAATATCTAGACAACAAACAACATGACTGACTAGTTGACATTCTGTGAGATAAATAAAGCAAAAAAGCTTAAGGTGAGACACTGCAGACCAAAAAAGTACATATATACATAAATCATTCACCTGTCATTTTTCAGATTTTGGCCCTTTTTTTGGCTTTACATAAAGCAGTTTCTCTAATTTTTTTCTGCCACACCTTCAAGACAGAGGAGGATTCCGAGCACCACCCGTCCCCAGTCACCCAAACAAAATGCTATTAAACTTTGGCTTCAATTTTAACTCTTCAAATTGATTGAAATAACATCATATTTATGTTGGTCTACTCTTTGTCCTGCTTTTCTCTTTTTGTTTCTTTTCATTTACACTCTTATGCAAAAATTTGGGCACCCCTCTGTGGCTGCATAATAATGTGCTCTCTTTATGAGAGAAGATTGCAGTGAAACGCCATCCGGTTTCTAGTAAAAGTTAGATAATGTCATTTCAGACAGAAAGACATAAGCCCCTTTCACACAGTGATACCGGTAAATATCCGGAAAATTTACGGAACGACTCTACCGGTATATACAAAAAAGCGCTGTTCAAACAGGCGAGGACGTTACGGAATTTTTCCGGAAAAGAGCATTCACACATCCATTCCAAAATACCGGTAAATTCTGACATCATTCACCACAAATGAGCTTTAAACGGCTGCGCTTGTATTTGTAAACATTTGACTAAATTACAAACTCTTTTGATGATCAATATTGTGAACAACTTTCACAGGATCACTTTCGCATGTCGAGATGTTCATTATATGTGCTTGTGCAGGCGCTCACAGGCTGTTTCATGGGCACACGCAAAGCTTGAAGGTAAACAAACAACGGCTTATCATAAGCATCTCATCGATGATTATTTGCACAGTTGGCATAAAGAAGAACATATAAACGTGATCTGACTAACTTCTAGCAGCTAAATGTGTCTGGAAAAATATTCAAAGGCTTTTATTCTCACAAACCGTGCGGACGTAAATGCGTCTGACTGTTGTGATTGGCTAAAGCAGACGTCTCACGTCAGCACGTTCTAGACGTGCACGCGCTTATTACGGTAATCTTCCTTCTGCATTCACACAGCGCAGCATTCCGGCAAATTACCGGTAATGTTACAACTTCTCTTTCCGGAAAATAGCCAGAACGAATTTACCGGTATTTTCAAAAAGGACCTGTTCACACATACAACCTTTCCGGAAAATTGCCGGCAATTTTCCGGAAAGGTCTGTATGTGTAAAAGGGGCTATAGTGTAGCAGTATTGAGATGTGTGAAATTAAATGAAAACTGTAAAATAGGCTATGCAGAAGTTTGGGCACCCTCTCTTTTTGTGTAGATTTCAAAGCCTGTAGTCACTTAATAGTGATTGATCACAACACAAAATTGATCTGAGTGATTCAGTAAACCTTAACAATCTTAACACAGGTCCGACCAATCATGACAAAAGGATATTTATGATAATTGATTGCTAGTTGTGCTTCTCCTTATTGTGAACATGAAAATAGCAACAGGAGAACTTCCTAATGACCTAAAACTAGGATAATTCATCAACATGAATGGATGCAAAAAGCTGTCACAGATGTTTAAAGTCTCTATCTCCAGTCAGAAATATAGTAAGAAAATGGAAGGCCACAGAAACAGTTCTTGTGAAGGAAAGAAGTTGTAGACCAAGAACAATATCCGAAAGGCAAAGGAAAAGGATGGTTAAAACTGAAGGATTCGGATTTCTGCTTTCCCGTCCATCTCATCATGGACCAACGTTTATCCTTTTCATCATCCTGTTTCTTAGCATTTAACTGTGAATTGATTTTAATTAATGAATAAGTTAACACATTGCTTAATATAAGAATGTTCAGTGCATTTGCCTGTCTCTTTATACCTATTTTCAGGAGCCAGCAAACTAGGTCAGAGGTCATGGAGATCTTGAGTGGAACTGAGGACTGGAAGCAACTGTTTCTATTGTTATTTCTAGGAGATAATACTGTCTAAAATGTCTAAAGTGATTTTGCTATAGTTTTACGGTTAAATCTTTTAAAGTGATTCTACTTTTTATTCAAGATAGACTTTGTGTAGTAAGAATATAACTGCCTGATTGTAGATTATACCAGTTTTTAACCAGTTTTGATAAAAACGGCTGACGGTACACTCAGCCTTAGATAAGAAACAGATTATACTTTAAGTGTGTGTGTTCTATTTGATTGTTGATCCGTTTCACAGGTCTGGAGTCAGCTCTAATCAGTCTAAAGGGTGTCTGACGTTTATGTTTAGATATTGTTCAGAATTGTACGCACAAACCTCACGTGGAAATGTTCAAAGTCTATCTGTGTTTTAACCAATCAGGTTAGAACACCTGTATGTGTGACGCAGTTAATGACGTTATGTGAGAGTATAATTGTTATTGATTGGTGATTGTAAGCAGAGCGGCCTAGGAACTCATTGCGAGTGTTGAAGCTGGCTTCTGCGGATGAAACTGCAAACTATCTTCAGTAAACTTGATTTATTTATTTAAATCTCTGACTCCGGCTCTTCTTCATCTACCAGACTGGTCATTCTTTGGGTTAAACTGTAAACTATCCCTACAAAACGGTCACAGATAAACCACAGATGGCCTCTAAAGAGCTTCAGGAATATTTTATGTCATTATGGCTAATAACGTCATTATACATCGTTCCACAGTATTCTTCACAAAGAACAGCTTAATGGAAGGTGAAGCAGACAAAGCCTTTTCTGCATTCTGCCAAGGAGAAGAGTCGATTGAGGTATGCAAAGGCTCATCTGGACAAGCCTCAATCATTTCGGAAAAATGCACTGTGGACAGATGCCACAACCATGGACCAAGAACACAGCACACACAGGAGAATTACCTGCTCCCTATTGTAAAATATGGTGGAGGCTCCATCATGCTCTGAGTAGCCTGTCACTGGAAAGATTGTCAGAGTTAAAGTTTGCATGGATTCTACCCAGTATCAGCAGATTCTGAAGAACAATGTTCAGGAATCAGTGAAAAAGCTGAAGTTATGGCAGGGTTGGATGTTTCAGCAAGACAACGCCACAGTACCAAATCTACCAAGTAATTCAAAGCACCTGAAACTACGAATACTGGAAGCCTGTGTTAGAATTTTTCCTAGGGTGTTGCTATCAGTGTGTGAAAAGTGGGAGAAGAGGGTTGCATTGACAATCTAATGTAATGGACAGTTCATTGAACACATTTTATAAGCGGTCAGACACTTGTAAATAACTCATGAAAGATTAAAGTTAAAACCAAACACACCATTGTTTTTCTTGTGAAATTCCTAATAAGAGTGCTATGTCAAATGACCCTCTTCCTATTGAAAAAACAAAAGTTGGATCCAAGATGGCCGACTTAAAGGGTCACGAAACACCAAAACACATTTTTTGAGCTGTTGACAGTCGTATATGTGTCCCACACAGCTAAAAACACTATTAGGACACCTATATTTCACTAAAAAGTGTAAATTGGTTGTTTTTGCGTTAATTCAAGCAAATTCGTACTTCCGGTTTGAAACAAATTTTTGAAGCTGCGTCACGGCCATGACATAATAGCGTTGTATTCCAGCATGCAGACTGAATGTCTGTGCCAGAGTGAGTCTTATTACGTCTTACAGTGTGTTGCATTAATGCATGAGTAAGGCTTGGTTCAAACTAATCAGCGCGCTCTATTTTGCAACTTTATTAATATTCATTACTGTCAGAGTGTAGACGGCAGAGACACAACGTTGTATTGGCAAAACAAGCGTGAAGTGTTGCTTTTATAGTTTGCTGCAGTTAAGTTTTGTTTTCATTTTCTCTCTGTGAGAGCGCAGACTCACGTGTGGATTAACAGTGTACGCGACGCGTGTCCAAGGAGGATTATTGTTTACCTGAGAGCTGGATTCGCTTGTAGTCTCCTCTAAATAAAGACGCGGCTCTAGTTGCTGTGGATTGTCCTGTCTCTACAGATTTGGTAAGTGAGCGACCAGTGCTCTTTGTTTATTCAGTTCGTATTTTATTTGTATTAAACAAACTATTGCACCGAGTGTAAACAAGTTAGCACTAACAGTTACAACTAAACTATAACCTCGTGTTGGATTTTGTGACCGGAATAACACACGCGGCTTTCTGACACTACCTGCCGTGTGCATCTAAGTTTCCGGGAAATGCTGAGTTTTTTTTTCTCTCATTCGCCGTGCGGTATCAAACATTGCATGAAAAATACACGCTTAGAGCAGTTCCTCGAATCAAATATCACGTTTGTCGGGAGGGACATGAATGAAAGTCCACCATTTAATAATTTGGCAAATAATTCGACTACAGATGTCCATGTAAACACTGTCACATTGTCCGCTGTGGTTGTGTGTTTTGACTCTGAAATTCAGCGCGCCCAAATAGACACTCCCACACCAAGCCTCTTTTCTTCCTCCGACACTCCCCCCTAAACAGAGCTGGACACGCCCACTTTTCTGACTTTTTCCAAAGTAGAGGTGTGAAAACACCCTGCTGAAACGAGGGGGTTTCATGGCCCTTTAAAATAGCCACCATGGTCACCACCCATCTTGAAAAGTTTGCCCCCTTAAAAATACTAATGTGCCAAAAACAGGACTTTAATATCACCAAACATTCCCATTTTATTAAGGTGTATCCACATAAATGGCCCACCCTATTTATGTATGTTTTGGGTTCAGTGTTTGTTCAAACAAGATTTTTATTTCTAATTACAAAGAGGTTTGCACAAGAGGTAATGAAAGCTGTAAAAACACAAAATGTTGCATCGGTTGACATTGGATGTGTTAATTTGGCTAAACTAAAACAAACTAAACCTATAAAATCTAAACTACAATATTAAAACAACCTAAAACTAAACTGAAATGTACAATATTTTTAAATAGCATAAAAAGTAACAATGCAAAACTAATAAATCCAGCAAAATAGCAAAACAACATCCTTAAAAAAAACCATAATCCTTTAGTAATTCAGGTTGAAAATTTTGACATTATTGCACAGTGCTAATTTCACACAATATACTGACATACTGATAAAACTTGTTGAATAAAGTCATTATTTTTGTTTTGGTTGCCCAAAAATATGATCGTAGCTTGATAATATTCTGATTGAACCACTTTAAAGCATATGGTCTGGTTCAAAGATATTTTGGTCCCTTTCTGGACTTTGAGTATGTCAGGAATCCTTCCATCTATTAAAATGTGGGAGCTCAGATTTCACTTAATATATCTTAATTAGTAATCTTGAAAGAACACAAGGTCTCATGGGTTTAGAAAAAAAAAATGACAACATTTTCATTTTAGGGTGAACTAATCCTTAAAAGTCTTTGTGATTTATTGTGTGATCTTTGAAAGCGACGTTGATGTGATTTTGTAAGCAGTTTTGATTTTTGACCCAATTAATTGTCGTACTGACACCGCTTCTATATTGCCCTTTTATCGTTTGTGTGCTAACTCCATAAATAATTTGTAAATAGTAAAGGCTAGGGAAGGTAGGGAGATTGATGTCATGTTTTGTTCATTGCAATCTCTTTTGGTCTCTGCTTTTGTTAGAGAGTTAGGCCCCGTTTACACTAATGCGTTTAGTTTGAAAATGCATAAGTTTTGCTACGGTTATGCCATCCGTCCACACTACGCTGGAGTTTACGAGCGACGAAAACGGAGCGTTTTGGAAACGCTAGAGAGCCCGTTTTCATTCTAAAATGCTGCTGCTCCATCTCAGTGTGGATGAAGGAAAACGGAGATATCTGAAAACGGAGGCGGGGCTGCCGAGATTCGCTAGCTGATTGGGGCTTTTGTGTCATTGCGTATCCTTCCCTTATTCGTCAAGCCCCTATCACATGACTATAACACATGGTTTTAACGCTACCGGAAGACAACAGACCAGCCTTCACTGTAAACAACAACATGGACACAGAAATGGGAGCGTTGTTTGCACTATTGTCTGTTTTAGGCACCATTGTGCAGTTAAACTCTGCCGTTTTTACTACAGCAGCGGCATATATTCGCTAGAACGCGCATGCCCAGAGGGCGCAAATGGTCACGTGATATACGTTTTTTGGTGGTGTAGTGTGGACAGTGATATGTTCAGAAATCATTTTTGATCTAAAACGCCGTTTTCAAACTAAAACGCACTAGTGTAAACGGGGCCCTAGACAAACATACTGCATTTTTAATTTATTTCCCTGGTCAGTTCCTGAAAAGATTTCTTTATTTGCCTATTGGAATTTTTAATTTATCGTTAAATCCTTAAAAAGATCTCCTGCTTCCACTCTCTCATTTTATGTTGTGTCCTTCGGCCCTAGACAAAACATAACCCTTCACAGTTTTTTATCTAAATTCTTGGAACCCGACTTCGCCCAGTGTTCAGATTGTTGTGCTTGAAATATATATGAATAAGCAAATAGTTAATGAAATGATGCAACATTTCCATATTTTAACACTAGAACTACATATACAATCCTTTTGAATTTTGTACATTTAATATAGTAAAATCCTATATTACTACATTAACCTGTAAACCTGTAAATATTTTATTCAAACATTGTTTTTTCATTAAAATTTAAACAGAATTTTTTTTTTTATTATTTCTTCCTTGAATTAGTATAAGGGTCAAATTCAGCATCCAGTACTTTTCCTATGGCTTTGTACATGCATGCCTTTGCTAAAAAAATAAAATAAATTATAACAAAAAATAAATAAATAAATAAATAAATAAACAAATAAATAAATAAATAAATAAATAAATAAATAAATAAATAAATAAATAAATAAATAAATTAATTAATTAATTAATTAAAAAAAACAACCCAGGCTCATTCTGATTACGTATACCCATACACATTTCTGGAGAGTGCCAAATACATCCCAGGAGCTATGTTTTTTTGCAGTTATTTTTTGCCCTTTGTTAGTCTTATCTGCTTTCTTGAACCTTTTTTCACCAGACTCGAACCTTGTCGACAAAGTCAACTCTGCTCTGCGTCTCAAATCCTTTAACATACGCTATGGATAAATCGCCGATGTAAGCGGTCAGCTGGTAAAGCGAAAAGGAATGGAATGATACCGCGTAGCATTTGTTTTAAAGATGAAGTACAGCCATACTCTAGCTACATAATTCGCAATCTCTGGAAATGTATAGGGTTACATTTTCAGAATGAGTTTATGTTGAACAAAACATTTTTTGATAGCAAAACCAAAACTTTACTTAAAACATATTTCAAAACAGCATTTTTACACCGATTAAAACCCCTCTCTTATTCATGGGCAGTCTAATAACTCATACACGATTATACTTTTAGAGTAATGACTTCAGAAATTATGACAACAGACATTAAAAGCTTCATTCGAAAACTTCCATAGAAGCTTTTAATGTTAAACATGATGTAATTAAAATTGAATCCGGTATGTTACAGTAAATATCAGAAAGTCAGAATGACCCCAATGATCATTTTAGTAGTTATAGCATTCCAATAGTTTCAGACAATTGTCATTAAGAATAACTTCAATCTGAATCAACACGATCAGTTCTACGTTCAATGCACTAGCCATTTAATTTCCACTAAATTATAAGGAAACTCACCTGGTATGAAGAAGAGCAGCGTAGGCCTCACTTCCAGCCAGGACATAACTGATCCCGATAGACACACTGTTGAAGACAAAGTTTCTTGTCAGCACTTATTTCAATAACCACAGTTTTAAACCCCATTTATCAAACAGAACATTCCATTGCTCCAGCATAAAGATGGACAGTGAGAATAAATCTTTAGAAGGTTAATTTTTCAAGTTTTTGACAAGTTAATCTTAAGAATCTTATTCCAAAACCAATAAAAATATGTTGAATTTAATGAAATCATGCACATACACACACACATCTATATCACATTTACAGTGTTGGGCAAGCTACTTGACAAATGTAGAGAGCTAAGCTATTAGCTACTCAAAATGTAGCTTAACTACACTAAAGCTTTCCCCGGGGAAATGTAGCAAGCTAAGCTAAAAGCTACATGGCAAAAGTAGCTTAGCTACATCTAAGCTATTTTTACAATTTTCATTTTTAAATCGAAGCAACTTAAATCCAAGTCAATCATATCTTAGTGATCAATAATATTAGTTAATAATATTCAATAATAGTTCAGTTCAATTATTTACTGTAAATAATATGCTGTACTAAACAGAAACACATTATAGTATATAACAGCTAAAACAAAAAATTAAATAAAACCAGGTGGTACACATTTAAAATACTAGTCATTTATAGTAAAGAGAAATATTTTTGATTATATATATATTTTTTTATTTTATTTTATATATATATATATATATATATATATATATATATATATATATATATATATATATATATATATATATATATTTTTTTTTTTTTTTTTTTTTTGTAATAAGCATTATAGGTGTTATAAATACTAAAGTATTTTTATTTTTTGAGCACAGCATCACACATTAAGTTATTGCATCTTAACATGTACTTCTCGAGCTATGGTCACAAGGAATCCTGCTTCAGAAATAACTACTCTCCCTCAGTTATCTTTCCATCAAGCAAGTTTCACCAGAGGTGTCAGTAACGCACCAAAAAGTTTGTTGTCGAACACCATGAAACAGGAAGAAGAAGAAATCATCCTTCTCCCTATCATATGGATTTACTTCCAACAGCTAGGCACTGGCCTCACAGCTCAGTGAATGTCGGTGCCGTCACTTTTTGATCCACGATCGGTAAATGTAGCTTGTGTGGACGCTACTGCGCTAATTGACTAATAAAATATCTTCGCTACTGAAAAGCTATTTGATTTAGAAAGTAGTGACGCTACAGCCTCGCTACTGAGAAATGTAGTTAAGCTAGTAGCGCCACTACTTGTAGCGACGCTACTGCCCAACACTGCACATTTATCAGTGGTCCCTAACTTGGGAATCAAAAAACAGATTTTATGTAAAGAATAGTACAAATAAAGAAGATACCAATCTAAAAGTAAAACAAATTACTAACTTTGCAGAATAAATCAAAATTTCTGCCTTTCTGTAAGCATCACCTACTGTTAGAAAGTGGATCAACATTTTCAGTCTGCAGTTCTTGTTCAGATCGTAGACATGATCATATAAAAGCAAAAGCTAGCATGCAATTTCAAACATTAGGTGGAAATAAACATTGTCCATTCTAAAAAAAACAATAAGCATCGTAAATGCACTGATACAAATGATTACACCAAATTATTCATTAGTTAATTTTTCTTCAGCTTGTTCAGTAACCCATTACTGAGAAACATCCTTAAACTCTTATTCACACAAATAGGGCCCTATCATACACCCGGCACAATGCGGCTCAGGGCACGACGCAATTATTGTTTGCTAGTTTCATTTGGCGCAAAAGTCATTTTGACGTTTTGCGCCATGCTGTTTAAATAGCAAATGCATTTGCACATATATGGTTGCCATGGCGTTCTGGTCTAAAAAAGGAGGCGTGTTGAGGCGCTTTGCTATTTTGAGGAACTTAAATAGATAGTTCAATAGATCAGATCAAAGCTGGTCTGTTGTCCAGCGCAGAGCGTGTTATTTGTGCGCCTCGCTTACACATTGCTTAATACACACAGGATGTACAGAAATACACAAATATCTTTACAAATGAAAAAAAAAAATATTATTAATATTAATGTTAAAATATTACAAAAATTATTATTTTCTAGCCTACATAAATATAAAAAACATACTTTTATGCCTTCTTCATCTCGTAGGGCTTTTTCTGTTTATTCATAACAATTAGCTTTTGTATAATGTTATCATTATTAGCAGTATTATTTATTATATGCATATTAATATTTGTTTGATTAAAAACAATCTTAGATTTGCCCACCTGTCAGGTTTTAGACCATATGGGGCACAGCATGTGTATTTGGATACAACTCAGGTTTTCATTACTTCATCACACTTCATTATTATTCTGCATTTATTCGTTTGCTAGCAAATGCGCTATGGCGGGGCACAACTAACTCTTAAATGGAATGGGAGATGATACTCTGATTGGTTTATTCTCAAAACACACCTATAACTCATTAAGAGAATAAGCTCAACCCTGTTAGACCATGCGCCATGATGCAAAGTGGATTTTTCCGTCGTTAAAATAGCAAAAGTGGATTCTGACACGCCCTTAATGCGTTTGCGCCCTGCAATTTGCGCATAGATCGTCAAAATGGAGCGCATACACTACAGCCAATTTAGCTTATTCAGTCAACCTATAGCACATGTGTTTGGATTGTGGGGGAAACCGGAGCAAACTCCACACAGGAAAAGCCAACTGACCCAACCCAGACTTGAATCAACGTCCTTCTTGCTGTGAGGCTAACCACTCACTGTATCGCCATTAAACCAAATTACACAAAGAAAAAAAATATGAATCATTTAACTAACATGTGCAAACACAAGGCATACACACACACACACACACACACACACACACACACACACACACACACACACACACACACACACACACACACACACACACACACACACACACACACACACACACACACAATATTTCAAACAATAACTAATTAAACAAAAAATATTTTGGCAAAACAAGGAGAGGATAATACAGATATGGTTAGCAAAATGACAGCAATTTTATTTAAAGGGTCACGAAACACCAAAACACATTTTTTGAGCTGTTGACAGTCGTATATGTGTCCCACACTGCTAAAAACACTATTAGGACACCTATATTTCACTAAAAAGTGTAAATTGGTTGTTTTTGCGTTATTTCAAGCAAATTTGTACTTCCTGTTTGAAACAAATTTTTGAAGCTGCGTCACGGTCATGACATAATAGCGTTGTATTCCAGCGTGCAGACTGGACGTCTGTGCCAGAGTGAGTCTTATTACGTCTTACAGTGTGACGCATTAATGCATGAGTAAAGCTTGGTTCAAACCAATCAGCGCGCTCTATTTTGCAACTTCATTAATATTCATTAGTGTCACTGTTTACACCAGAGACGCCACGTTGTGTTAGCAAAACAAGCGTGAAGTGTTGCTTTTATAGTTTGCTGCCATTAAGTTTTGTTTTCCTTTTCTCTCTGTGAGAGCTCAGACTCACGTGTGGATTAACAGTGTACGTGACGCTCTACAACAATAACTTACGTGTCTAAGGAGGATTATTGTTTACCTGAGAGCTGTTCTCATCTGCAAACGCTGAATTCCGGATATGCTTGTAGTCTCCTCTTAATAAAGACGCGGCTCTAGTTGCTGGTGATTGTCCTGTCTCTACAGATTTGGTAAGTGAGCGACCAGTGCTCTTTGTTTATATAGTTTGTTCGTATCGAATTAAGTTAACTATTGCACTGAGTGCAAACTTGTTAGCACCGCATTTTGTGACCGGAATAACACACGCGGCTTTCTGACGCTACCTGCTGTGTGCATCTACGTTTCCGGGAATTGCGGAGCTTTTTTTCTCTCATTCGCCGTGCGGTATCAAACATTGCATGAAAAATAAACGCTTAGAGCAGTTCCTCGAATCAAATATCGAGTTTGTCGCGAGGGGCATGAATGAATTCCCTGAATGAAAGAGCCAAACTGCAGTTAAAGTCCAACATTTAATAATCTGGCAAATAATTCAACTACAGATGTCCATGTAGGTTAAACACAATGACTGTAAAAAATACACCATCACTTTCTCGTGTGTGTATTTTGACTGAAACTCGCGCGTGCCCAAATAGACACTCCCACACCATCCCACTTTAGTTCCTCCGACACTCCCCCCTAAACAGAGCTGGACACGCCCGCTTTTCTGACTTTTTCCAAAGTAGAGGTGTGAAAACACCCTGCTGAAACGAGGGGGTTTCATGGCCCTTTAAAGAGAATTTTTATTTTGGGTGAACATTCCATCACCGTTTACCCTCATATCTTCAAAACCTATTTGAGTTTCTTTCTTGTTAAACACAAAAGATGATCTTTTGAGAAATGCTTATTAAAAGATGATGTAAGCAGGTCATCAAAAAAATTGGATACAATCATAAAATCGGAATTGACCATCAAGCAGCCTTAGAGTGCAGTCATGAGGCTCAGCTGTGTCCTCTTCATTTTATGCCTAATACAGACTCATGCTGACCAATCAGAGCCTTTTGAGGGAGAGCTTTTGGGGGAACTAGGAAATATAACAGTCGTTTTCATGTTAGCTGAGTAGCAGTATATAATAAACAGATATATGAAATATTTACAAGTGAAGCATGAGCACACATAGCTTTGCATCTTATAAACACAAGCAAGCCTTAAAAATATAAATCCCCTTTAAGAATTAGCCCAATAAATAAACAAGCAAGCAAAGAAAAAAAAAAGAGTTTTCAGAATATTTTTCATGCACAAATTGAACAAGCATGTCACGTTCAATGTTAAATGCTGAAACTCTTGCGTCAGTCAAACTAGCATATCTAGCTGTAGGTCAGAGTGAAAGAACAAATGAAAAAGACATGGCTGGAGGGAAAGAGAAACCTTGACTTGCACCATCACACAGGACAATGGAGTGTGGATCTGTGCTCCTTGACTGGTTATAGAACACAATCTGTCATGGAAGCACATTGATCAAGTGCTAAGCCTCTTGAACACAATGAGAAGTAAATCGATTGGATATGTGTTAGCCAAACCTGTCTAAAGGCTGATAACAAGGCTCTTTTCCATTCAGTTGCATGAGCGGGAATGCAGAGCGGTGCAACAAATGATGCCCTGTTAAGTGTCAGAGACATTTCTCATTAATGACCGCTGATGCTCCGACTGCCTCGCTGCACTTGATAAAAACCCAAACAAAACTCACGCAGTTTTGATTTCTGTCTTTAGTTTTGCAATATCATCCATAGAGGACGCAGGTAACAGTGCTCACAATGCCAAAGGGGGCAGAACAAATCGATTTTGCTTGAAAATCCATCAAAGAGTTTGATTTACGCTTGTTAAAATTTTATTTAAAGTCTTTTAAGTACTCAAAAACTTTATGTTGGCATTAAGTAAATAAAGAAGTGAAAAATAAAGTTATGGGATTTATTAACAACTCATATAAAAGCTATTTATAAAATCTATTTATTACATTTTGTAAGGACTTGGACAAAATCAAAATTGAGTTAGTGCGACACAATCTCACAGCAATTGTCAGCTTTTTGATTAATTGACTATTAATTAAATAATTGATTATTTGATTAAAATTTGATTAATTGATTAATAATTGATTATATAAACTCACCGGCCACTTTATTAGGTACACCTGTCCAACTGCTTGTTAGGGTAAATTTCTAATCAGCCAATCACATAGCAGGACCACTTTTTTAGACATTTTTTGAGGATTTAGTTTTATTTAGTTTTACATTTTATAGGATTTAGACATTTAGGCATAGTCAAGACAATCTGATGCAGTTCAAACTGAACATAAGAATTGGGAGGAAAGGTGATTTAATTGACTTTGAATGTGGCATGGTTGTTTGTGCCAGACAGGCTTGTCTAAGTATTTCAGAAACTGCTGATCTACTAGGATTTTCATGTACAACCATCTCTAGGGTTTATAGAGAATGGTATCCTGTGAGTGGCAGTTCTGTGGGCGCAAATGTCTTGATTCCAGAGGTCAACAGTTCAGGCTGCGGGTGGTGGTAGTGTAATGGTGAGGGGGATATTTTCTTTGCACACTTTGGGTTCATTAGTACCACCTGAGCATTGTGGCAATGCCACAGCCTACCTGAGTGTTGTTGCTGACCATGTCCATGCCTTTAAGACCACAGTGTACTCATTTCCTGATGGCTACTTCCAGCAGGATAACACACAACGTCATAAGCGCGAATCATCTCAAATTGGTTTCTTAAACATAACAATAGGTTCACTGTATTCAAATGTACCTAATAAAGTAGGCAGTGCATGGGCGTAAATTTGTAAAATCAAATTTGTAAATTTTAGTATGATTTACTTTTCCCCAATGAGTTGGGTTTAAGGGTGGGACTTAAGGACATGCCTCCTCTTAAAAATATTTTTGTTTCATCTGAATGTAGGCCTTCTATATATTTTTACAAAATTAGCCACTTTTTTTGTCAACAATTGATGTTTTCTTGTGAGATTACACTGGATGAGTAGAAAACAGGCTAACGTTTGTGAGGAAGTTTTTTGGAGAATATGCCAACCATAAATCAAATACATTGGAGTAACACATTACATTAAGGAGAGTTAATAAGTTTATTATGACAGTTTTATTACCAAGACATGTCATGAATATGAAGGAGAATCTATGCATGCTTATGTATTTGTCATGACCACTTGACAATATAAAGACAACATTCTATTTGTGACAACTACTATTATAATTGTGTCATTTTTTTTTTCTCCTACTCACATTTTTCTCAGTGGAACAAACTGAATTTGTTATTGCAGTTTTTCATTAAAAGACTCATACTACAGTATGTATGTCAAATAATTTTATAGAGCATAATAAATATATGTAATGGCATTTGATGATATATTAAAGACAAATTAAATTTGTACTGTACCTATGTAGTCATGGAAATTATAACTCATGACAATTATAATGGCCTCATGAAAATCATGTTTATGACAGATTTATGACAAGTTGTGATATCTTGGTAATGTCAAGTCGTCATGACAACGACATCTCAAACAATGTTATTTTTGCATGCAAAATGACATAACTGAACTAATAACACAATGACAGTTGTAATAAGAATGCATACCATCTCCTTCAAATTCATCAAATATTAATATTTGATTATAGGGATAAACCAAAGGAAGCAATGAAAAATATGGAGAGAAAGCTAAATCTGGAACATTGGGTAATTAATAACGGCCCATTTGAAGATGAGCAGATGGGTGGACATATTGGTGGCTAGTACAATAAGCGCCTGACCATTATTCTGCACCATTATTCCAGAGGTGAAATGTTAAAAACTGTTGTCCAAGGCAGTACTGACATTTCTCACTTAAGTGACACTGATTGTATAGAGGACCAGAGAGCATAGCGTGGATTAAATCCTACTTAATGCCCTGATCCAAAGAGGATGTTTGTGCATGCATCTCTACTGCAGCTCTTAAATGAGTGACTTCATTAACCTTTTTGTTGTTGTTGTTGATCTAAAAGTAAACATGATGATTTTCTTAGTCTAAAACAAGGGACTCAGTGACATTTTAGCTAGACATGTTTGTAACACAATTATAAGAGCCTTTTCTTTTGAAAAAAAAAAACATGAAATTATCGCAAATATTTGAGAAGAGATGAACAACAAATAATGTAAATATGAAACAAAATTGAGAGTTCAGATGCAAAAACCTTTAAGTGCCATCTGAAATTTCCATCAAAAATGAACTCAGCCTTCTTTGTTTATGTTGAGATATATCACTTTAAAGACCAGGAAAAGGACTTATTCTTTGACATAAAAGTGATATTACTGAACACACACAGGAGCCTAAAAAAAGCTCATTTTTGCATCTAAACTCTTTATATTATATAATAATTATTTTTAATATAATCATTTAAAATATTTGTAATTTATGTTTGTTATTGAATAATAAAAAAAAATGTAAATATGTTAACTTTTATTTTTAGTACTTTCTATATATCATGGTGTACTCCACTAATAAGTTAAAAACAAACAAAAATGATGGATTCTAAGTGGGCTACACACACACACACAATCACACACACACACACACGCACGCACGCACGCACGCACGCACGCACGCACGCACACACACACACACACACACACACACACACACACACACACACACACACACACACACAGACAACACAACACGTGCAGTACAGCGGACCCGGTAAATGAGGGAGAAATCCCTTCAGATTCATCAACACGCATGATCGCGTTCATCAAATTTGCTTAAACTAAGCGTTCTAGAGTATGGCTGTATTTTACAATCAAGGATTCTGACAGAGGAAAGTGAAGCAGACGCTTTACAAAAAAAGGGGAAACAAGTCAAACTTATGAAATGTGAGGGCTCATGGACGCAGCTTAAAGGCAGAGAATAGGGCTGTGGCTGTATTTGACAGCTCCCAACTTTTTTTTTCACGTTCACTACAGTACATTTACATGGACACCAATACTCCGCTTTAATGATTAAGTTAATACTGATTAAAAGTCTATCATGTAAGCAGCGATTTTTGATTACCTTAAAGGATCACGCGAGTCCCGAAATGTTGAGGTTTTTCTTTCTGTTCGCCATGTGGTATCAAATTCCATTGAAACATCCTGAATAAAAATATGCTGAACGAGAGTGAACTGCTGAACTGCAGTTAAAGTCTAAAGATTAAAAATGAAACACCCAAAATTACATGGAGAAACCGATGATATTACTCCAATTTCAGTCGTATGATTCAGACAAGAATACCGTATGGCCAACTCTGTCATTGTAAACTAGAGAGCATTAATACATGTGAACATGAAACTGTACAGAACATGAAATGAAACTCTGCTCCGCAGCTCCCCTACATTGTTTTCTGTACATGCTAAGCAACATGAACAAACTCTGAAAGGGGCGCCGGTGGAAAAAAAAAATGATGCTATATTGATGTGGACTTGCCACAGATGTATCCCTTCTAGACTTCAGCTTGTGTGATGGGATAACATGGGTTCATATACAGGATACTGCATATAGAATATGAGATGAAATGTGCATACTGAGCATCGACTGCAAAGATGATTAAGCATGCTTCTAACTGCTTTTTCAAACATTTCAAACTATATTCTGCTGAAATTGACTAAATGACTTAAAGATATGTTTGTATTTAAATAATTGACAAGGAGAAAATGCCTTCAGTGTTCAAATTGAATTGTTGGACAGACTAGAATATATATGTTTGACTGTACATCCTATTTGTAAACACATCAGAACGTCCACTACAGTTTCGGCCACCAATAGCCGACTCTATCAATATGCTTTATTTAAAGGTACCTGGGTGAATTTTAGATACTTCACAACATTTAGTATTGAGAGATCTTGTGCCACAGTGATGGAATATTATATTGATGTTTTGTGATTCACGGATTAACTGAGAATTTGGAATGCGTCACAATTCTCTCTGGAAATGATTGTGAGCTTAGTTTGGTTCTACATGATTACTATAAACATAGCTGACTATGAACACTCTTGGAATTTGCTTAAACGGTTTTATGAAATAATCAGCTTAATATTTTTATATATTTTTTCATAAGTGTTATGCAATATTAGCAATATTAGCAATGTGGCTGTTTGGAAAGCTTACAACACCATCTGGTAGTAAAATTAATCTTGGAATTAAATTAAGAATTAAATAAGGAAAAATTCTGAATCATTGCAGAACAATTATTTGATTCACAATGCATTGATGTATTTTCCCGTCTGCACTTAATTCATCCCTTATATTTGTAATGTTTTGTAATGCATAAATATCAATCATCATATAACAGAAAATCATATACGCACACATATCTGACAAATACCCAGTATATGTTGCTGTTGTTCACTCATAAACAGGAAAAATGAATGCAGCTTCTGTCTCTCAAGCAAGGTTAATGATCTTGACTGTTTACCTCAGACCACTCGTTTATAAAAGAGCTTTTGACTCGGAGCCAGTTCACCATTAATGTGAGCTCACAAGGCCAACATGATGTTAAAATAAAATTTAAGAGCCCAGAAAAAAAGTACAATAAGTTTACAGGTCAAGGCAAATTACAACCCATAGCAACAACCCTCTGTGCGGAATTTATGAATGCTATTTTGTGTTTCAAGGCTATAAGTTATAGCCATAAGTTATAAGGAACCCTATACAGCTTGATGCTGCAAATAATACTGAAAGGGAACTATTTTTTAACAACAACATAGCACATAGCGGAAAAGGGATTTTTTCTTAAGCATCCATTAATGGATGAATAGTAAAATATGTTTTCACTCCTTTTATTACCCCTTCTATAAAGCAGGTCGCACACCAGAAGCGCCGCGACACGGCGCGTACATGACAGTTTAAAGTATCACACACCAGACGCGCACATTCGAATGATATTTAACATGAAACTAATCAGATGGCGCTCTGTGGCGCGGCAGAAAAATGAACTGTGTCCTGAGCCGTCGCCGGGCGCCGCCAACTTGCGGCGCCGGTGTGTGTATCCTGATAGAAACCTATGTTTAGAATTCTAAAATACATGGCGCTGCGTGGCGCTGCGCGGCGCGCCGCCGAGCGGCGCTTCTGGTGCGCGACCTGCTTTAGGCTGTTTATGCTACTTTGGTTTCTTTCTAGCATTTATTTTATAATAATGAATTATCTAAACTGTAAGAAAAAAAAAATAAATTCACAGTTTTGACAGTGTAACGTAAAAAACATAAAAATTGTGGAAAAATGTAAAGTAGCGCTTCATGCCGAATCAAATCATCATGGGGCTCTATTTTGACGTTCCATGTGCAAAGTGCAAAGTGCAGGGCGCAAACGCTTTTAGGGTGTGTCAGAATCCACTTTTGCTAATATAAGGACGGAAAAATCCGCCTTGCGCCGTGGCGCATGATCTAAATGGGTTGAGCTTATTTTCTAAATGAGTTTTGAGAATAAACAAATCAGAGTCTCATTTCCCATTCATTTTAAGAGCCAGTTGCGTCGCGCCATGAGCGCATTTGCTTTCTACATGACGTAAAGTAAGTGTAAGTGGAAAAACTGAGTGTTTCACTAGCAAGAAAACAGTTAAACAGAGCATCTACAGCGCGAGAATGAGAGATAAGGCATCTCATTATCTACTTTCACTTTCGCTCTCATGGATAGGGAAACCTTGTACGTACAGATATCCATTAGCCTATACATAATTAATTTCGTTTGTTAAGCGCAAATATTTGTTTCAAAACTATTTCTGAATTCAGTTGTAATTTCCCGCAAACAAATAAATGAACAATAATAATGTAGTGTTATATCCAAATACACATGCTGTGACCCATTATACAAAAGCAAATTGTTATGAATAAACTGAAAAAGCCTCCCAAGAAGAAGGCATGAAGGCAGTGGTTTTTAAATTTATGTAGGCTAGAAAATAATATGTTTTGTAATATTTTAATCCTTTATATTTATATCCTATCCTTATTATATCCTATATATCCTTAATATTTTTATTATTTTCATATGTTTACATTTACATTTACATTTAGTCATTTAGCAGACGCTTTTATCCAAAGCGACTTACAAATGAGGACAAGGAAGCAATTTACACAACCAAGAGCAACAATGAATAAGTACTAAAGGCAAGTTTCAGGTCTGTAAAGTCTAAGAAGGGAAGTGTTAGTAGTTTTTTTTTTTTTTTTTTTTTTTTTTTTTTTGTACAATTAGTGTGATATTCAAAGAGGCAATTGCAGCTTAGGAAGTGAAGTGGAGACTAAATAGTTGAGTTTTTAGTCGTTTCTTGAAAATAGCGAGTGACTCTGCTGTTCTGATGCAGTTAGGGAGTTCATTCCACCAACTGGGCAGATTGAGCGTGAGCGTTCGCGAAAGTGATTTTTTCCCTCTTTGGGATGGAACCACGAGGCGACGTTCATTCACAGAACGCAAGTTTCTGGAGGGCACATAGATCTGCAGAAGTGAGTGCAGATAAGAAGGAGCAAGGCCAGAAGTCACTTTGTAGGCAAACATCAGAGTTTTGAATTTGATGCGAGCAGCAACTGGCAGCCAGTGCAAACGGACTAGCAGCGGAGTGACATGTGCTCGTTTAGGTTCATTGAAGACAACTCGTGCTGCTGCATTCTGGAGCAGTTGAAGAGGCTTGATAGAGTTAGCTGGAAGCCCGGCTAGTAGAGAGTTGCAGTAATCCAGTTTGGAGAGAACAAGAGCTTGAACAAGGAGTTGAGCTGCATGTTCAGATAAGAAGGGTCGGATCTTTCTGATGTTATAGAGTGCAAATCTGCACGATCGAGCAGTTCTAGAAATGTGGTCAGAGAAGTTTAGTTGGTCATCAATCGTTAACTATATATTTGCGTATTGGTCTACATCTTGTGTGTATTAAGCAGTGTGTAAGCGAGGCGCATAACTAACGTGCTCTGAGCTGGACTTTAGACCGGCTTTGTTTTAATCTATTGAAAAATCTATTATAGTTTCTCAAAATAGCAACGCGCCAGCAATGCGCCTCAAAACACCTTCTTTTTTAGGCCAGAAAGCCTATGGGCGCACATATGAGCGCAAATGCATTTGCTATTTAAACAGCGTGAAGGAAAACATCAAAACGACTCTTGCGCCGAGCTGAAACTAGCAAACAACAATTGTGTCGCACCTTTCGCCACATTGCGCTGGGTGTATGACAGAGCCCATGGTCTAATATCTGTAAATATTAAACTGCAACAGACTATTTTAATATGTAGTTTGCTTGTAAATAAATAGAACTAATTCTATCATCTCACTATGAGAAAATTAACACACTGACCACTTTTATTTTACTATTGTTTGATAGCTTGATGAGATGTACAAATATATAGTATTCATTCATTACTGTATTAAAGAATGCAATTTTTTAACAAAGTAATTTTTGCTATTTTTTCTCAGGGCTCCACTGCTTAATTATAAGACTCTTTTTTGATGGTATTCAGCTTATGTGGCATTCATTAAAATAATAATGACTTTATCAAACTATAAAAAAAATTAAACAGATTTCACAGTTTAGATGCAGTGTATTTTTTTTCTATTATTATTCAAAAGCTAACAGCATAACACTGAACAGCAAATACATAGGCCCAATCCCAATTCTATTTTTGTACCCCTACCACATCCTCTTAGCCTTCAAACAGAGCATGAAGGGTGAGGACTTCATAATTTACTCCTAAGAAATTGGACAACATCGTGATCTCTGGCTTCATTTATGATAAGACAATCCTGACTGCTGTAGTTATTCCAGTTGCGTTATTTTTTTGGTATTTATCTTCAGGAAATCACTGAAGGCATATATCACATTATCATAAGGATCTAATGTGGCAATAAGATCGTAACTTTGCTGTGTATTTACACCGTGGCCATTATTATTATTATAGCAGACACTGCAAAAGGCTCATTCTCAACCACTAGACTTTACTGACAGGGTATTTGAGTGTCATCGAGTGTCAGAACATTGTGGGATACTTGAGTTATAATTATGGATTATAGATAGTGAAATTTACCGGTTTTTATTTTAGCATTTTTTAAGCATGAAGGTAAAACACAAACACAATTATGAATCTATTAAGACATATGTTTGTTTGTTGTTTGTGGATTTGTTTGTAATTTGTGGAACTCCTGACTTCCAGGTGCAGCTATGCAGTTGTGACTGGTGTATTCTGAGATTTTATTTTTTTTTATTTCTGAAAAATCTCTCTTTTGAGGGCTATCTAGGGCTATCTCAAAATTTCGATCGACTTCAATTTAAAATTGAAATTGTGACACCCTTACTAATTATATCTAGTTTGCTTGTAAATGAACGGCACAGATTCTGTCATCTCATTACTTGAGAAAATTACTACATTGACCAATTTTATTTTAATGTAACTTGAAACTTACATAAATATACAGTATATTATTGTTATTTTTATCAATATTTATCATTTATTTATTAATTACTGTATCAAGAAATACAATTTCTGTACAAATAGATTTTGCTAGATTTTTCTTAGGACTTCACTGCTATTATTAAATTATAGATTTTTATTGGTTACATTCAGCTTAATCACAGCCAAACTTCACAGTTTAGATGCACTGTAATTTTACAGTATAACACTGAACTTTAAATGCATGTCATATTGAAAAATGATTTAAAATCAAGTGTTCGAATGCACCAAAATTCCCTCAATCACACACAATTTTAAATCCCCAATTGTTAAAGACACAAATAAAACATCTATAGTTTTGCTTATCTATATATTTGAAGGTAGCACTTTTAATTTTGTTCATCTAGTTGTATTCAAACGCAGGATTTGCCATCTTGCAAAAACTGTGTTGACTGTAAAAAGAAACCAAATTATTACAGTATCAATGCTAGGCTTATGTCTTATTGTTGTGTTTGTCTTGTTCCCAGAACAATTGCTGTGTAAATTGTATTGGTCAGTAAGACAATGAGCAGGCAAGATATTCTTCTCCGATCAATATTTCATTATCTTTTTATTGTTTACATGAAAGAAATCCATGACTACATTATGTAAACTACTTGTAACTATTCAAATAAACTGTAATAATGTGAAAAACGTTAACTGTGTCTGAATAATACTTTGGTTTGACCATCTATACTGATCAATTTTCAAATCAAGTTAATTTTGCGGGTTCCATCTATATTCAGTGAAGCTGTTCTTTGTCTTTCTGGTGAAGCTTGCAAAGCAGCTCTGAGATTAGCATGCTACGTACGCAGAGACTAGCATCCAAAACAACAACATATGCTGGTGGTCAGATGTGCCAGTCTTTTCAGCAGGATGTTTTAGCCCTCAAAAGGATGAGAATGAAAGAGACTCACAACTGAAAGAGGAGAACAAAGTTAAAGGCCCAGCTGGTGTGTTTGCCCAGGAAGAAAACTCCCAGCACGTGCAGATTTGGCTGGAGATCCTCATCTCGCCTCCGTGCTGCGACGTCCCTCTGCAGAAGACCCGCATCTACAGGGAAAAACACACAGGGAGACGTCTTATCAGCATCCATCTCAGAAGGAAAGGACTGACAAAGGAAACAGCAACAGAATTTCAGTTAACATGAAAAGGTTTGGTTTCCTGACATCCGCATTCAGAAATAGCTGTAAACATGAAACAAATAATAGGAAGCAATGTATATCATTTTCATGCTACCCTGTGTACACTACTGAACAAATGCTTTGCATTAGTTTCTAAAAATATATTATAACATATACAACATATAACATAAATATTATTATTAATAAAACATTCTAGTAATGAAAAACAATATTAAATAAATCAGGAATAACATTGAATATAAGTCATTTATTTCTGTGGTGGTCAAGCTGGATTTTCAACATCATTACTGCAGCATTCAGTATAAAATGATCCTAAAAAAATCATTTTAACCCTCTGAGGCCACCAGATCACCACAGCATGTTGAGATTCCGTTTTTCTTATTAGTTACAAAGACATTAGGAATACTCTGTTGATTTTGTCCATCTTACAGGCCCCCAAATCACCTCAGACCTCAGAGAGTTAAAAAAAACCCATCAAGAAACCTATAAATCTATCTAAAGCAGGGTTGTCCAAATTCGGTCCTAGAGGGCCGGTGTCCTGCAGATTTTAGCTCCAACTTGCCTCAACACACCTGCATGAATGTTTCTAGAAAGCCTAGTAAGAGCTTGATTAGCTAGCCCAGGTGTGTCTGATTGGGGTTGGAACTAAACGTTGCAGAACACCAGCCCTCCAGGACCGAGTTTGGACACCCTTGATCTAAAGTGTTAAGAAACCTACCGACCAATCAATCAATCAAATCACTTAATCTTATCTAATCTATTCATCCATCCATTCATCTGTCTAAAATACAGACTATATGTTTTTGTTATTTTTGATCAAGTAAACAGACCCTGTAGAATCATATATGCCTTTTTGTTTTTCTTTTCTTGATAAACAGAGTAGTCTCTTAAAAAACAGCAAAATTGCAAAATCACCTTTTTTCGATCAATTTAGTGTATCCCTGCTGAACAGAACCATTTATTACTTTGGAAAAAGAGGGAAACAAACAAGCTTTTAACCAATTACAGTCATTTCATATCAAATCCATCTTTGATGGAAGCCATTTACAAAAATAATAATAATAATAAATAAAACAAAATGCTCAAATGTTTGGCAAAAGCCTTCAATACAGTCCATTCCCATTCGATTTCAAACTATTGTGGACACTCAAAAAAAAAAAAAAAGAAAAAAAAAAGATTTTTGCTGCTTGTTCAAACTACTTGAATAAAATGAGCTGCAACAACATAATTATGTAGAGTGTTTTGGAAAACCTAATTGTTTGATAGGGCACATATGATGAAAATTTGGAAGCTATTTGGACAGAATTGTGTGCATGTATAGTGTGTCCACAGTCAAATTGGAGTGATAGAAACACAATAAGTCTCTTTTAATTTCCTGACATTAAAATAGGATCCAAATCAATCCCATTTTGAGGCCGACCACAACGTGACGAAGAAGTTCAGTTTCCCCGCAAACCAAATTGATTGACAGCCACGTAATAACATGTCTCCATAGTAATGCATAAAATCATATCAACAAGACAGGCAAAGCAACTGCGACTAAAAGATCTGCTCAGCTCTCTGTGATCATCAATCATCAAATGTGATCAAGAATGAGTTTTACAAGTTTAAAGCGTTTTTAAAACAGTGTATGCTCGTAACAAATTTACAGCGATTTTACCGTCTTTATCCCCACAGCCGCAAGTTATAAAACAATTATAAAAGAAGACACCTCAATCCTGGTTTGTAAACATTAAATCAGATTTATTTTGAACATTAACATAAAGGATATTGGATATTAGCTGTATCCTGTCACATTTGACGTGCAAAAACAGTGCAGTTACAGTTTTTCTCAGTCGCTTTGGTGCTTTTCTCACAACACTAGTGCATTTCTGCACAACAGTAAATGCATTTCTCAAAACAATTAGTACAAACTGCAAAACCTAGCTGATAACCTGCAAAAGTGCCTCACATGCTCAAAATGAATAGTTCATTCTTCAAAAGCAAGTATTCATGTCAATAAACGTGTCAGTTTCATCAAAATGAAAAGTCCTGACACCATTGTTTATGAACAAGATAGTCAAATGTCTTTGTCATGTTTTCATTATGAGTTTACTCTGGACATTTTTTTAATGCAAAAAGTCAGATTTTGGTGACACTTCCTGAAAATGCTCTAGCCATTTGAAAACTACAGTAAAGTTAGACATCACTGCATTTAGTGAGGTATCTGAGTACAAGACACTGAATATGTATGTTTCACATTTTTACAGCATTTGCTCTTTACAATTTTAATGTATTCACAGCATTGTGCCAAAGAATAAATACACCCTTATTTAAAACAAACATACACTTTCTTTGGGTAGAGCTGTGCACAACAGTAAACAATATTGCAGAACATATTGGAACTGAACCTACAACATACACAGGTCTGTAAATCATTCATGAAATTTTATATGGGATGACTATTCAGCATTTACACGTTTAGTTAATTTTGACTGACATGACTTAAGCAAATGATAATGTTCTAAATAGCAGATAGTTGTATGAAAGCAATTGATGCACGTCCAAAAGCATTTGCAATTTGTTGGAAGGAATGAGAAACTGCTACTCTGATGTGCACAAATGACTAATTGTTTTGAGAAATGCATTAACTGTTGTGCAAATGTAAATAGTGTTGTGAGAAATGCACCAAAGCCACTGAGCAAAAATGTAAACAAGCGCATTGTGTTTGTGCGCGTGTATGTGCATAAACTTTGTAACAACATTGTGTGTGTGAAAGGGTCAATAAATCATTCCGGATGCACCTATTTAAGCACACGAATGCGTGTGTCATTTAGGGTGCTTTCACATCTGTAGTTCTCTTCATTTGGTCCGGACCAAGGGTAATAATTGATACATTGTTGCATCTTCTGCCGTCTTTGGGTCGTTTTCAAACCACACTGCTGGCTTTGGTCCGAACCAGTTGAAACGAACCAAAATGCAGTCATCTGACAAAATCCACATCTCTCATTGGCCAGATGTTGTTGAACATATTTCCTAAACTGCTTATTGATTGGTCAGAATTCACGTGCGGGAAAATGCCAGTGAACTCCCGCAGGTAAACAAAACCTTTTACTCTGGAGGGACGACTGCGCTGGCTGATTGTATCCCTGCTTTAGACAAACTACACATTACGAAAATGAAACGCGGCCACTTCTGGCAAACAGCGTTTAATGCATGGCTGGTCACTTCAGGAGGAGGCGTGAATTAATTTAGCTAAACAGCGACATGGTCATCTTGCGGAAATATTACCAACGACCCATCAGGTAAAGTTTTGCCCTCTCTCCCTCTCTGTTGGTAAAGCTCTATCAACAAATATTTTCCCTCCATATCCCATAATGCACAGCGCATCGGCCTATGGCAGCTGAATTAGTCCAAAACGCGCAGCACTTTTTGCGGTTGGACCTGTTTTAGTACGGATCATATTCTCACCACAAACGAACCACTCCAGGGTTCGTTTAAAAGTGTACTGAGACCACCTCTTCAAGCAGGTCTCGGTACACTTATTTGGTCCGCTTTTGGTGCGCACTCGAGTACGATTGGTGCATTCACACCTGCCCAAACGAGCCGCACCAAAAGGGGAAACAAACTCTAGTGCGATTCAATCGAACTAAGGCAGGTGTGAAAGCACCTTTATTCATTCAACTGCCACAAACAAAATGGCGTTTCATAGCGACCACCATCATCATACTGCATCATCACAACACTAGGGTCCTTAAGGAGAAAAATAAATCTTCAGCTATACACGGAGCAACAAAAAAAGCATTGTGATTACATCAACCATACAACTTAGTCAGGAAATACTGACAGCAAATGCTTCTTAAAAGAACTGTATACAATTACAACCTATGGTGAATTGTGTACTAAAAGGATTTGTGTGTATAACTATCACCCCAAAATACATCAAATAATCATTGGGAAAATGATTCTTACTGTAACATTTCTCACGAACATTACATGAGATCTGCTTCCTTCATGTCTGTCACTGTGCTGTTTATCTGACGCAGCCAAGGTGAATATTGAGGCACACCCTGACAGACATGTGGAAACGGTGTGCGGGGAGAACTAGCATTAAAGTTACAGGCAACAAAAACAACTACAATGTGTTCAAAGCAGAAAATTCCAATGTTTAGAAAGGCATAATAAATAATCTGATGGGTGTTTTGAGCTGAAACTTTACATACACATTCTGGAGACACAAAAGGCATTTCTTAAATCTTGAAAAAGAGGTACAATAGGTATCCTTTAAGTTCAACTTCAATTAAATTGCGTTGACTTAATAGATTTGTGTTGCCACAACAAGAATGAATTGTGTGGAACCCTGCATTTTTTACAGAAAAGCAAGACACCAAAGTCTTGAGGAAGACCCGTTTATTTCCCATAAGAAACAGTTATTAGTTGACAGCATTTCCAGTCCAGCGGCTAGAACAGATGGTCCTGACAAGCCTCTATGTGTCTGCAACAAGTGAGCAAACCCATCCTTCAACCCCTCCGAGGAGCCACACATCACTCCTGACGCCAAGCTCTGCCACAACGCCACGCCACATACGACTTTCACACACTAAATATTGCATCGCTGCAGAGATAAATGTGAAAAATGGAGGGAAGACAGAGGTGAACGAATATGGACCGAGATAAGAGAAGAGCACAGCAGTGAAGAATCAAATGTGGAGCAGCAGGAATAATTCATACTACGGCGTTTCTCTTCAGGCCGTAGAAGTAGACACATATCCATAATACTGCACGCGCACGCGCACACGCACACGCACACACGCACACGCGCACACGCGCACACACACACACACACACACACACACACACACACACACACACACACACACACACACACACACACACACAGTCTCTCTCTCTCTCTCTCTCTCTCTCTCTCTCTCTCTCTCTCTCTCTCTCTCTCTCTCTCTCTCTCTACCATAAATCATTCTTCGTAGGGCAGCTCCACTCAGTTCAGTGGTAAACAAGAGAGTCTCAATGCTGTCTACAGCAACAAGGGCAGCTTACGACAACTACAAGAGGAAATCACAGAGAAATTGGGGAAATTGGGGTTAGTTGTCAAACTATTTACTAGAGTTGGAGGTTTTGTACATTATATAGTGAATTAAACATCAATTAAAGAAAAGGTGTTAAATTCATGCATGGAATTAACACTGAACTGACTCAAGAATAATGGCATTGCTTTTAATGACTGAATGTGTTTGAAAAAGAAAACACTTTACATTGTTATTGTTCTGATCAGAACCAAGGCTGTTTCAGACTTAAACTGCAATATAATGACATTTTTGCCTTTTAGAGCTGAATCTGAATATTCATTATAGTCCAGTTTCCATAATTGACTTGATTATTTTCTTTGAAGCTGCTTTGTAACAATCTGTATCACTGCTGTATAAATCACACACACTTGCAGACATACAAATGCACACATGCACACAAAATAAAATTAGGCATGTCACTGGATGACAGTGGTTTGTTCTGTGGCCAGTTGGGGAAAAACAAAAAAACCTTAAGGTAATCTTAAAGGCTAATAATATTGACCTTCATATTGACCTTTTCAATTTTAAAATTAGTTTGGCTTTTACTAAAACTAAAGAAATAAGATTTCTCCTGAAGAAAGACACATAATAAGAAATAATATAAAAATTCCCTTGCTTTCTATTAACTGGGAAGCAAAATATTTGAAGAAACAATTTGATAAAGATTATTATTTTACTTAAAAAAAAAAAAAAACATAGTTTTGCCTTCGACTGTTAATATGCATTATATTATACATTAACTATTAGACCTTAGTATTTACATTTATATTAAATACAAATGCATTCATAAAAGGAATACATTTTATTTTCAATAATATAATACAGTATAATATAATATAATATAATATAAAATAATATAATATAATATAAAATAATATAATATAATATTGTATAATTTAATATATTATAATATAATATAATATAATATAATATAATATACCTGACAAAAGTCTTAAGGCCTATCCAAGTTTTAGGAACAACAAATAATTGTTGTCTTCTAGTTGGTCATTTGGTATCAGAAGTGGCTTATATGAAAGGCGAAAGCTTCTAGATTATTCTAATTTTACCAAAATAAAATATGATCATGCCTTGTTTTTGAATTATTTCATTAGGACAGAAAGTTCAGACTTTGCTTAGACAAAAGTCTTGTCACTTAACATAAATAATGTAACAGTATAGAATATACAGTCATGAAATAATATTGTGTATGACTTCTATGAGCTTGACGGACTGCATGCACCTCTGCAATGACTCAAATAACTTATAAAATTATCTGAAAAGGCAAAGAAAGCGTTCTTCCAGGACTTCCAGGATTCTTTGGATTCATCTTTCAATGCTTCCTTCAATGCCACACCAGACGTGCTTAATAATGTTCGTGTCTGGTGACTGGGCTGGCCAATCCTTGAGCACCTTGTCCTTCTTTGCTTTCAGGAACTTTGATTTGGAAGCTGAAGTATGACAAAAAGCACCATCCTGCTGAAGATTTTGCCCTCTCCTGTGGTTTGTAATGTAATAGGCAGCACAAATTTCTTGATACCTCAGCCTGTTGATGTTGCCATCCACTCTGCAGATCTCTCGCATGCCCCCATACAGTATGTAACCACCAAACAATGATTTTTCCTTCACCAAACTCGACTGATATCTGTGAGAATTTTGGGTCCAAGTGGGTTCCAATACGTTGTCTGCAGTATTTGTAATGATTGGGAAGCAGTTCAACAGATGATTATTGGGAAAAATCTACCTTCTGCCACTTTTCCAAATGATCAACTAGAAGTCAAGTTTTTATTTGCTGCTTTGACAAATGGGATTGACAACTAGACTTTTGTGAGGTAGTGTAATATAATATTATATCTTTAAATTAATTACCTAAAGTACACACACCTTTATTTGTTTGTCTATTGTTGTTATTTGGAGTGTTAATTCATCTACCAAAGCACTATTAAACTGCTCTTTTTATTATTGATAAATGCTTAGCAGATTTTCTTTTACTATAAAACATCTAGAATAAAACACAGAATGATAAATTAAATGTTGTGCCTTCAAATTAGATCTTAAATGTAAACAGTCCTTAAATACATACAACTTTTTAAGGATGAGACTGATGGGAACAAAAAAAACTGTATATTTCTCTAAATAATAAATGTTGATGCTTTCTGCATGAAGTTCACATTCGCCTGTCAGTGTTAATCTCTCAAGGGAAAAATAAACACAGACCGCTAACATATATTACATATAATTCTGTTGACTCAAGCGCCATCAACATGAATAGATTTACTCAGAAATGTATTCAAATGACAAAATATTAGGTGCAGAAAACATCCATCTGAATGCATTTCTAACGCCATCCTAAAATATAAATAATTAAAAATACAGCGCTCAAAAGTATCTCCGAGTTTCAACTTTTCATTAGAATGACGAATCGCTTTCCAAATCGCTTATGTCAGTCAGCCACCAGTCTCCCTAATGATGCTTTGGCACGCGATCTGATTGGGTTTTTTTACATTGAGTTAAGACTACTGTACCTGTACGGCACAAATGACAGGGGAAAAGGCTGTGGAGAGTAGCCGGCTAGAACATTAATTTCTGAAAGAGAGACCCATCTGCTTGTAGAAAAAGATGGCCAAGTAATTAGGATCGAGAGCTGCTAGAGCTCAACACCTGTCATTGATACGCTGTAGCTCTGAGTGTGTTTGAGAGATGGAGAAAAAAAGAGAAAGAAGGAGATCAGCACGAAAACATTATGCCAGAGGTAAATTTCGGAAGGTGAATCTGCATTAGAACTACAGTCAGACATATTGCTCATCTCCTTAGTATGCAGTTCTAATCAACTATATATATATATATATATATATATATATATATATATATATATATATATATATATATATATATATATATATATATATATATTATAATTTTCTTTTTGAAAGTTGTGTCTGTTTTGGGACCTATATTTATTTTTCTGTTTAATATATATATATATATATATATATATATATATATATATATATATATATATATATATATATATATATATATAATTTTTTTTTTCTGGTTGAACTATAAGCTTCTAGTTCTCAAATAAATTCTATAGAAACTTTTTAAAAAGTACATGGTTCTAATAGATGTTTTATCTATCTATCTATCTATCTATCTATCTATCTATCTATCTATCTATCTATCCATTTATTTATTTATTTTTGGTTGAACTATAAGATTCTGGTTTTAAAATAAATTCTATGGAAACTTAAAAAGTACATGGTTCTATTAGATATTTTATTTATTTATTTATTTATTTATTTATTTATTTATTTATTTATTATAATTATTATTATTATTATAATGCAAGTTGAGTATATTTTGGGATCTTTAATTTAGAAAACAACTAAAATGTTATTTCTGGTTGAACTTTATAAGATATTGGTTGTAAAAGGTTATTTTGTGAGTCAATCAGACATACTGTACTGTGACATATCTCCTTAGAGAAAAGGTCTCAAACTCAATTCCTGGAGGGCCGTTTTGCTCCAACCCTAATCAAACACAGCTGATCCAACTAATCAAGGTGTTGAAGACTACTAGAGACCATTAAGTAGACGTGAGTTGGAGCTGGTGGGAGCTAAACTGCAGAGGCCCTCCAGGAATATTTTTTTATTGATTAATTGATTGATTTACTGATTGATTAGTTACAGGGTGTCTGCGGAGTCTTTAAAAATATTAAAAATTGTGCTGATCAGACAAAAATAAAAATGAGTTTGAAACAAGTATGAGTATATATATATATATATATATATATATATATATATATATATATATATATATATATATATATATATATATATATATATATATATATATATATATATATATATATTACATTAAATCACAACCTGTATTTTACCATTCGTTTTGGCTTTAACAGTTTATTGATAACTAGCATAATCAGAGGACAATTAACAGAGCTCTGTGAAAAGTTTTGTATGTAGGCCTACAGTCAAAAATGTATTATTGGAGCCATAGCTGAGGCGAGTCTGCAATATCCCAGGTGCAGCATTGTATTAGATTTTAGCAAATATGACCAAAACATGGACAAAGCACCTCCGCCTTCCACATAGAAACTGCCACCTGTTGGCGTCAAGTCCCTCATCTTCAAAACTGGCTACTACTGAGGATGAAGCTCGACATCCCTCTACTGTTAAGGTATTTCCTGAGTTAGAGAATTTCTCAAATGCTGCAGCTAACTGCGGTTAATAGCATTCTGTTCCCTGAGACACGCATTTCTAAAGGCCATATCTGTATGTCATTTGACTTAAAGCCACACATCAAAGCTTAGGGAACCTGTTTTTAATTAATACATGAGATACACATTTGTTAGCAGTCAAACGTGCTTTCTACCTGATGGAAATTTGCATCCCTATTTTTATATTGTGTATTTTTTCACAACACATATAGTTTGATTTAGTCACTTAGATATACCCCATTTAACCTAGCTCCACTCAATTTAAAACTTCTGGCCTTGCCACTGACCCAAACTGCATAAAAATACCAGTTTTTATAGCTATTGTACAGCATATGCATTTGCAGTCTTAATCATTTCAAAGAAAATGGACTAAAATATCCCTCTCTAAAATAATTCCCTAGCAACTATCCTCAGCTGCAATCTGAAAGGCAGCTGACAAGGGAAAACATCAGTCAGTTTCACACTCTTTTTAATATATTTTTTTTTGCTTACAATACATTTATTTGTCAGAACACATGCTACTTTTGAATATCTGTCAGTGAAGAAATGAGCTTTTCTGTGTCCAGATGGTGTAGAGACAGTTTCTACCACCAGGCAATGACGTAAAGTAGGCTTTTTGGCTATTTAAAGACAAGAACAAAGCCTTCAATGTGTTCCAGTGTCCTGATTCAATTGGAAATATGTCAGCTATAGAAAAAAAAACCCTACCATTTCAAAGCTTTTTCTATCCAGACATTACTCCTGAAGGCTGTTTAGTGTTCATCAATCAAATCTGGAAGGTAATTATGTTTTAATCATAATAAATAAATCTTCAGAAAAATTAGTCCACCCTACAAACCTCGATCAATATCCTGCTGTAAACTTTGAGCGTGACAGAATTTTCCTTCTCAAAAATCTACTCTACAAGATGGAAACTGTAACATGCAAGTCACACCAAAAAGAGACATGAATATTTCAAAACAGTTGTCATCACGTCTATCCCTGAAAATGTAGGATGACAGCGAGTCTTGAGGGAGTGCCTGTGATAGGAAGAGTGAGAGAAAGGATTGGGAGAGAGAAAGAAAGTTTGTCTGGCTAAAAAAAAAAAAAAAGCTTTGCAACTTGATATACACTCCATATCAGAGCTGTTGATGCTTCTCGTAGAATATAACGCCGTGCGACAAATCTTCCAGATCATCAACAAAGCACTTCTTGTCTAGGTGACTTTCTTTCAACGTGTCTGTGACAAGAGTTTCTTAGAAGGTGCTTTTCTAAAAATCTAGCGGTCAGGATCGTATGCACTTTTATAGCAGTATTGCGGACTAAAGTGCTGTTCCTGTTCAATACATTAAAAGCATTCGACTTAGAAATCTGAAAGGACATAAATGTGTTTATGAAACATCACAAAAAAGGCTTACAATAAATGTATTTATTATATGGATTTTACTTTTTTTTAAAAGCATAGCAACGAGAAAAGAACAAACACTCAGGCATACTGGGAATCTATGATTTAAACTAGAACAAAAGCAAGACTCTAACATAAACTAGTCAAATAAACCTTTACAACTGTATTCTCTCTTACAAATAATTGTCCTTTAATGACATCAAATGGTTGCATGAAGAAACCTTAACATCAATGCAACCTTTTCATAACAGGAAATGTTCTCTATGGTAAGAAAATGTTTCTTTAAACACACACACAGTATATAAACTCACCGGCCACTTTATTAGGTACACCTTACTAGTACTGGGTTGGACCCATGTTTGTCTTCAGAGCTGCCTTAATCCGTTGTAATCCGATTCAACAAGGTACTGGAAATATTCCTCAGAGGTTTTGGTCCATATTTACATGATAGCATCACGCAGTTGCTGCAGATTTGTCGGCAGCACATCCATGATGTGAATCTCCCGTTCCACCACATCCCAAAGGTGCTCTATTGGATTGAGTTCTGCTGACTGTGGAGGCCATTTGAGTATGGTGAACTCATTGTCATGTTCAAGAAACCAGTCTGAGATCATTCGTGCTTTATGACATGGTGTGTTATCCTGCTGGATGTAGCCATCAGAAGATGGGTGCACTGTGGTCATAAAGGGATAGACATGGTCAGCAACAACACTGAGGCAGGCTAAGACATTGACGTGATGCTCAATTGATACTAATGGGCCCAAAGTGTGCCAAGAATAATGTCACACACAAATACACCACCACCACCAGCATGACCTGCTGTTATAAGGTAGGATGGATCTATGCTTTCAAGTTGTTGATGCTAATGTGACCATCCAATTGAAGTTGAAATGAAGACTCATCAGACCAGGTAACATTTTTTCCAATCTTCTATTGTCCAATTTTGGAGAGCCTGTGCGAATTGTAGCCTCAGTTTCCTGTTCTTAGCTGACAGGACTGGCACTCAGTGTGGTCTTCTGTTATTGTAGCCGATCCGCCTTAAGGTTGGATGTATTTTGCATTTAAAGATGCTCTTCTGCACACTGTACCTCGCTTGTAACGAGTGGTTATTTGAGTTACTGTTGCCATTTGAGCTCACAGAACTGCCGCTCACTGGAAATGTTCTCTTTTTCGAAGTATTCTCTGCAAACCCTAGAGGTGGTTGTGTTTGAAAACTCCAATAGATCAGCAGTTTCTGGAATACTCAGACCAGCTTATCAGGCACCAATAACCATGCCACGTTTAAAGTCAGTTAAATCACCTTTCTTCTCTATTCTGATGCTCGGTTTGACCTGCAGCAGATCCTCTTGACCATGTCTACATGCCTAAATGCCTTGAGTTGCTGCCATGTGACTGGCTGATTAGAAAATTCCACTAACGAGCAGCTGGACATAATAATAAAGGGGCCAGTGAATGTACAAACATTACATACAACCGATCTTTCTTGTTTTTGAATCTGATTGGCTGATAGCTGTGTAAGACTCTCTATCACAGTTTAAATGAACCCTATAAAGTTGTTTTTGGTGTGATATTTTACAACAACAAAATCACTATAAATGTGCTGATAATGGCGATGCAGTGGCGCAGTAGGTAGTTCTGTCACCACACAACAAGAAGTTGCTGGTTCGAGCCTCAGCTGGGTCAGTTGGAGTTTCCGTGTGGAGTTTCTGTTCGCGTGGGTTTCTTCCGGGTGCTCCGGTTTCTCCCACAGTCCAAAGACATGCGGTACAGGTAAATTGGGTAAGCTAAATTATTTATAGTGTATGAGTGTGTATGAGTGTGTGTGGATGTTTCCCAGAGATGGGTTGCAGCTGGAAGGGCATCCGCTGCGTAAAAACATGCTGGATAAGTTGGCGGTTCATCCCGCTGTGGCGACCCCGGATTAATAAAAGGACTAAGCAGAAAAGAAAATTAATGAATGAATGTGCTGGGAATATTACCTATTTTACTGAGATCTACTCTATACTTGCTGACAGATATGTGGAGAAAAATCAGTGGCAAGTCTTATTAAGAGTCAAAAAAAAATAAATAAAGTCAGAAAAATAAATAAAATAAAATAACATAATACAAAACTAAATGCCACAGCTTTTACTTTTGGATACAGTCTGCATCATAGGGCTTTTCTGAGCTCAACTGCCTCTCTCAAACCATCTATAGTTTACTATTGCTTAGAGTCCATCATAGCTGTTGAGCCATTTAGTGATACAGGGCAAGGTCAACGCAATCATAAAACCAATTCATGACAAAAACGTTTCATCAAAAGGTAACCAAGCAACACTCTGATGATAAAAAAAGACACTTGTACACCTTCACACAAAGATTAAAAGCAACGTATACCTTTAATGTGTGAAAAAAAAGCAATGTTTAAAAAGCAGCCAATGAGCTATGTGCTATTCATTATCAAACAAAAAGAGTAGGAAAGAAATGTTTAAAAATGACTTGATGGGTTAATTATAACATATTTATGTTATAAAACTAATTTCCTCTTTTTTAATACATTTTATCCATATATTCGCAAACTATTTTCTCTTTGATATAAAAAAAATGATTTAAACTAAAAGAAGATTTAAAACGCATTTAAATCTAAATAATTTGAAACAATTTAATGTCAGAGTTGTTTGGTACAAATATTTCAAATTAATATGTCTTTAATTTCATTTATTCATTCATATACCTTCGGCTTAGTCCGTAATTTATCAGGGGTCGCCACAGCAGAATGAACCGCCAACTTTCCAGCATATGTTTTACGCAGCGGATGCCCTTCCAGCCCCAACCCAGTACTGGGAAACACTCATACACACTCCCGTTCACACATGCACTCATACACTATTGCCAATTCACCTATACCTCATTGGGGGACTTTGGGGGAAAACGAAGCACCCGGATGAAACCTACGTGAACACGAGGAGCATTTTACACAATTGTTAGTTTATATCCTTTCTTGCAAATCTTACAATCAGTACCCTTTTATTATTATTATTTTGTTTTATTAATCTGGATCAAATTGGTCCAAATTTGGAAATCCTATGTTTTGCTAACCAGGATTAATAGATCTAACCTATGTTTATGACATATTTTTCAAAGGAACATTGGGTTGGATTACTGTAATCCAAACACCAAATTTCAGGATTACCAAATTCTGTTTACCAGAGCCTTAAATGTAACCAACAGTATAGCCTACTGGCTTAGCAAATAACATCAGGAAGGCAAAATACCAGTGGCCACAAAACGCCATTGTCTGTTTAACGGTAAGAAACAGAAACACATTTTTTTTTAATGTTCACTGTAAAACCCGAAAAGTTAAAGTAACTCAAACCATTTGAGGGAACCAATTGCAACAAACCATTTAAGTTCAAAAACTAATCCTAATGAGTACTGTGAACTCACTCCATTTAAGTAATGAGGTTTTTAATTAACTTATTACGTTCAACACTGAGTTCAAAACTATATATATATATATATATATATATATATATATATATATATATATATATATATATATATATATATATATATATATATAATTTAACAGAGCAAGGAAATTTTCACAGTATGTCTGATAATATTTTTTTTCCTTATCTCTTTCTATTTTGGCTAGAATAAACACAGTTTATATATTTTTAAACATTTTAAGGTCAAAATTATTACCCCCTATGGGCTATATTTCTATAGTCTACAGAACAAACCATTGTTATACATTAACTTGCCTAATTACCCTAACCTGCCTAGTCAACCTAATAAACCTAGTTAAGCCTTTAAAAGTCACTAAGCTGTATAGAAGTGTCTTGAAAACGATCTAGTAAAATATTATTTACTGTCATCATGGCAAAGATAAAATAAATCAGTTATCAGAAATGAGTTATTAAAACTATTATGTTTTGAAATGTGTTAAAAAAAAAATCTTCTCCGTTAAACAGATATTTTGGCGAAAAAATAAAATAAACAGGGTCTAATAATTCTGACTTTAACTAATATATATCTATAAAATACTTATTTCAAAGAAAAATTTCAGACGACATTTAGAGGTTTTTGCATCTAGACTCTTTATATAGTTTTATTTTTATTTAAGTTTATTTGATAAAAAATAAATAAATAAAATCACACCCTTCACACCCACCCTTCTGATTGGATACGTTTTTTTAATTTTTGAGGGGAATCAAATAGATCCCAAACTGAGTTTTGAGTAACTCAAATGGCAGGTTTGATCAAAATCAAATGTAAGATTGGATTACAGGGTTTTATCTTAATTTAGAATCCCTCAGTTAATTTTGAAAAACTAATTTTCAAGATTTGATCCAATCTGTGATCCAAAATCCCACTGGATAACTATTGAAAAACTGGGCCCTAGAGATTTAAGAGTTTAAGAGTATAAAATATATATATATATATATATATATTTTTAAGAAGAAAAAAAAAATCTGAATAGTGAGGACAAACCACATACATATTATAAATATTACCATTATATTAAGATAGAATCATGTTTTCTTTGTAGCTTTTTCTTTTTCAATATCTGAGTCACATCACCTGAGTTATGCTTCTGAAAGATCAATCAAATTAGCTCAAATGAAAGCCAGTCGCGCAGCTGATCACACCAAACTAACCCTGCATTTCTAGCAGGGCGTGCAGAAAATTGCCTGAAATGTTACTGTTAAATATCCTCTGTGATGAATGCATATCGGCTCTCTATCGTGTTTTCTGGAACACACAGCCTCATATTCAGCACTAAGCAGATAGCGGTGTGGAATCATTTACAGTGCATTTCTATGCTCAGAGACATCTATCTTTTTAATGGGCTTCTTATCAAACGCCAGCGAGCCAACCGTGCAGCCCAGGCATGAAAGCCTAATTGAATCATAGAATGCTAGGGCATTGCAAAACCTATCTGATGACACTGTCAACCTGGCATATAAATTAAGCAGGGCTCTAAGAGAAAATAGTTCGCTGCACACCCAGCCTGCAGTAATAAAGCAAATCTTTAGCATTAATGCTTTATTTAAAAGTGCATTAACACAGATAGGTTATTAATTTCAAGCGTTTTATGAATATAATAGCATAGATGACCATGAAAGGCACCTTGATCGCGTGGTAAAAGGATATACCGCTGGGCTCAGTGAGAGCCTATGGAAGATTTGCAGGGATAAAAAGTGACTCTATATAAAAAGGCAAGTTTCCAGTCTCTACAGTTTGCTCTGCCTGATCAGTTGTATGGAAGCTTGGTGATCTTTGAAAGTCTCAACATTTAGAGTTTTAATGCCTTATAAAAGGTAACAGTGGAATAGAAATGAATTCTCACTTTAACTTGTTGCTTTTTAGCAAGCCTATTATTAACAAATTGTCTGTTTATTAGTACTTCTACACAGTGTAGGAACTATGTAAATTCCTTTAAAGGGCCATGAAACCCCCCTGTTTCAGCAGGGTGTTTTCACACCTTTACTTTGGAAAAAGTCAGAAAAGTGGGCGTGTCTAGCTCTGTTTAGGGGGAGTGTCGGAGGAGGGAAAAAGGGAAGGTGCATAAACATTTGCATAAAAATTGTGTGTCGGTTTGTGTGATGAGGCGGCCAACCATCGCCATTCTGTTCACGCGTCATCACACCCATGGCGGGATACCAAACAAGGGCAAAGAGGCGGAGAGTGAGCGTAGCTACAGACACCTGCTAGCATTTAGCTTGGACCTGGTTCAGACACACTTTACTTTGGGAGAAATGCTTAATACTTTATCACCTGTGACTCGTTTGTATTCTGACCACTTGTGCTTTGTTGTACACTATATCAATAAAGTGTTTAGCCTTTTATAAACACTGCTGTAATACATTGAGCCACTAAACATTGTTCTTATGACGTTTTTCAACAGGAGGAAAACGCGAATTACTTCCAAACTCTTCAGATATAGTCTGTGTTAGTAAATGTAAGACTATTGATGAAATCCAGCATAACACTGTATGACAACGCTTCAGACGACTGTTCTAGAGCCTACAGCTAATCAATCTGACAGATTCTGGAGTGCATTACAGCTCTAAATATAAATATAAACGACAAATGATCTTAAATAAAATAAATACATGTATAGAGATGGTATATAAGTATATAACTTTACTCATATGGGAAACGGAGGCCACGTGAATGGTTTGTGAGCACAATTAAGTTCACTCAGCATGCCATGCCATCTAATAATTGTAGGAAACAAGTCCAAAAGGCAGTTGAGTGTGTAAAACCACATAAAACAACACAGAAATACGATAAATATGCCGAGTTCAGTGGCTAAAATGCAGGATTCAGCTGAGGTGACGTGACGGTGACCAACGAGACCAAGCTGTCACTCAAGTGGCCACTCCCTTAATTATGCAAACTTAATATATAGGAAACGGATGAGTTATAAAAAAATTCACCCCCCTCACAGTTGTCATGAAGGGTAATATTACCTGTATTAACCAAAATCTTTTTTTGTACCTGGCTGTAAACACCTTTTTTTCTGCTGTAAAGTTGGCCATTCTAACAGTGGGCTCAATTGAAATTTGCTCTGTTTTGGAGCCAGGAGCGGCCACGACTAGCGGAATTTCGGATGAATTGCAGTTTTAGTTACTTCCGTATTGGCTTCCTGAGAGAGAGCAGGAGGTTGCCGCTTGGAAATAACACAAAAATAACCAATTTTCACTTTTGTTTTGTGAAATATATGTGCCCTAATGGTGTTTTTAGTAGTGTGGGGCACAAATATGACTGTCAACAGCTCAAAAAATGTGTTTTGATGTTTAATGACCCTTTAATTAAACAGTGTTAATATTAAGCAATAGTTTAACATTGACACTTAAACAACAAAACGAATCATATAGGGATTAAAATTCCATTTCAGATAATATTTTCAGTTCATTAATGAATATTATGTAGAGGTGTAACAAAGTCATGGCATGGTTCACTAATGCTGTGGCACTAGTGATGTTATGGAACACTAGATCAACTTTTCATAAAGTGGTCCCTATTATGCAAAAATCGCTTTATTAAGGGGTTTAAACACAGTTGTGTGGCAACAGTGTGTAAATACAGCCAGCCTCTAATGATAACAATTAATTATATTTTTTATAATCGCACTGATTGACATTGATTGACCCTTGTACATGCCATCAGAGGGGGAAAGCTCCACCCATTAGTGACAAGTTCTCCCTCATTAGCAAAGACAGCCCTGAGTGAGAAGCAGTTGTCCGCAATTAGAGTTTTCACACCGTAACTGCTGAAGGTAATGTCAGCGACTGAGAGGCATTATAAAAGTGGAGTTCTAAGATGCACAACTGAACAGCGTAGTCTCCACTAACCGGCTTCTTCTAAGATAGTCTCAGTTTTTCACAGAAATAATGTGTTTTGAACCTGCCACTATGCTGACACATAGGCATTTGTAGCTTCGCCCTATTTTGAAATCTTATTTCTTATTTGAAACTAAAGTGACAGCTGACAAAATGGCACAATTTGGATAAAAGCCTAAAAGAGGCAGCTTAAAAAAAATAAACTTGAGGCATTTTGAGCTGAAATCTGTTTGTATGTCTGTCCGTCTATTTATCTGCTGTGTCCCTACTATGGTAGTCTTGAGTCTTGACTGATGGCTGAAGGTCTGGACATTTTAGTCACTTTTAATGGTCAAGGACCGGCCACTATGTTATATGACTGACAGGGTAACCAAACAGTCATGTTTTGTTTTGTGCCGCGCCAAGTTTGTGGGTGTGTAAATATCCTCAGAATAACAGCCTGTCACACAACAGTGTATCATACATTCACAAATGTCTTTAAAAGTGTACAACAACTATGAATCAACATTCCAAATGATCTGTCAGCAAAACATATGGGAAATTAGTACGACATGCATGTTAACTTCATGATTCATTATTTTGGTGACACATACATTCATAAGGATCAGGCAGTTTAAAATGATGTCTTTCACTTTTCTGACCAAACAGACTGAATATTTGGAGGTTTTCACTGCCTTTAAAAAAAAAAAAAAAAGTATTTAAGCACATGTTTCTCAACATCATGAGTTGACACTTTTATGCTGTGAGTATAGCATACTTTTAAAAATTGAAGAGTTTATTAAAACATGCTCATCGCAAAACTATCATCACAATGACAAACTGTAAAGAGAGTAGAGCGTAAATCACTGATTCAAAAATATCTAACAAAGTTCTGTGTGTATTAATGATCACTGTCCTCAAATAGTGCTGCGCAATATATCGTTTTATCATCGATATGGCAATGTTGGCATTTGCAATAAACACAAGGGCTCTATTTTGACGATCTATGCGCAAAGTCCAAAGCGCAGGGCACAAAAGGATTAAGGACATGTCAGAAACCAATTTTGCTATTTTAAGGATGGAAAAATCCCTTTCCACCGCATGGTCTAACAGGGTTGAGCTTATTTTCTTTATGAGTTATAGGTGTGATTTGAGAATAAACCAATCAGAGTCTCATCTCCCATTCCCTTTAAGAGTCAGTCGCGTCACTCCATAGCGCATTTGCTATTTACATGGCGACTTTGTAAGTGGAAAAACAGAGCGTTTCACTAGAAAGAAAACAGTTAACAGAGCATCTACAGCGTGAGAATGAAAGACGAGCCTCCTAATTCTTAACCTTCACTTTCGCTCTTGTGGATAAGTAAACGTGTTGTATGCACAGACATCATTTAGCTTATACATTATTTTGTTTATTAAGCACAAAGATTTGTTTCAAAACTTATTTCTAAATTCAGTTCTAATTTCCAGCAAACGAATGAATGAACAATAATAACGAAGTGTGGTCAAAAAACTGAGTTATATCCAAATGCACATGGTATATGGTATAAATATGGTATAAACCTGACAGACGGGCAAATCCAAGCTTGTTGTTAATGAAACAAATATAAATATGCATATAATAAATAACACTGCTAATAATAATAACATTATACAAAAGCAAATTGTTATGAATAAACTGAAAAAGCCACAAAAGATGAAGGCATGAAAGTTTGGTTTTTATATTTATGTAGGCTAGAAAATAATTTTTGTAATATTTTAATCCTTTCATTCTTTTTCATTTGTAAAGATATTTGCGCATTGCTGTACATCCTGTGTGCATTAAGCAATGTATAAGCGATGCGCACAACTATGGCTTTCTGCGCTGGACTATAGACCTGCTTTGATCTGATCTATTTAACAGTCTATTATAGTTCCTCAAAATAGCAATGGGCCATAACATGCTTCCTTTTTTAGAACAGAACGCCTATGGGCATACATATGAGCGCAAATGCATTTGATATTTAATGACATATCCAACACGTCAAAACGACTCTTGCGCCAAGCTGAAACTAGCAAACAACAATTGCGTCGCGCCTTGCACCGGGTGTATGATAGGGCCTAGGATCTGCTATGTGGTGTCAGGATTACAGTTGACCAGGAGCAAAAGTTGAAAAAAAAACATGTGATTTTTTTTGTTTTCACACTTTGCAGTAACTCCACAAATTCGCCAAACATTTGATCATTTGCATATATTTTTAAGGTATCTGAACGTATAAGCATTTCAAACCAGTTTTATGCTTTAGGGTACAACAAATTCTAATGCTTTTAACTTAAAAAAAAGATTAATAAAGTCTATACAGGGATATTTTACATTTGATAATTAAATTTATGTAGCTAAGTTCTTCTAGACTCTCAGAAAACTATAAAGCACAGTTTATTTTATTTGTATCTTCACTACTGTATTTATCAATGCTTGTGATTGTTTTTTTATAGTATGCAGATGTACTGGCCTACAAAATTAACATAATCAATCTAAAATGACAAACTCCTTCTAAATATAGCCACTCTAGTCATCTGGTTAAATTATACTCATGTATATTTATCGCGATATGTATCACAGAAAAATTAAATATTGCAATGTCAGTTTGTTCCTATATTAAGCACCCCTATACTCAATATAAACATTGCAGCTTTTTTATCTGCTCAGACTTGTTTCCAGGTGGGCTGATAAAGATTGCTGCACACTGGACTGCGGAAAATCCTCTACACTTAAACCAATTAGACAAGGAATGAGGACCTGCTAAAGTGTTTGGAGAAAAGTGTGCCATATGAATCAGACATTTAGCCAAAGGTTACTACTATGGCTGAGGGGACTCACTTACAATGCTGTTCCTGGAGATCTACCTTCCTGTACAGTTTAGCTCCTACCCTGATCAAACCCACCTGAACCAATTAATTAGGACCTGAAATCAACTTGATAATTACAGACAGGTGTGTTTGATAAGGGTTGCAACTGAAATCTGCAAGAAGGTAGATCTCCAGGAACAGGATTGGCCACCCCTGGCTTAGGAGATTCTGCGTTAGTGACAGTTTTCTTTAACCATCCTGTGAAGCACTAATAGATAGGTTCAGACCAGTAATGTGAAATCAAGCAAGTCTCGCTAAATTGTGTGGATTGCTTACCCTCCCTAAAAATACTTTCTTTGATGGAACGCTGTCTGCCTTATATTTGAAATCAGTCATTAAGCATAGCAAGAAATATTCAGAGCAAGCAGTCCATTTTGAATGATATTCCTCCAGTTAATTTCGTACACCGCTTCAAACGCTATTTAACTGCTGATTTGCAAGCAGTTCAGCACAAACAAATGAAGCACTATAATCGAGGTCTGCTTCCCTTCAAAGAAACCGCAACAAGTCTAAAGGGAACTTTCATTCCCGCTAAGCAAGTGGATGTTTGGGGGAAAACACAGACAAAGCATGTAAACTTGCAAAAAGATGAAAAGAAAAGAATAATATGAAAAGATATACTTGCTCCGTGAAAGCCTTTTATTGTCATTTTTGTCACCAGTTTTGCTAGGGCAGAGAAGAAAACAAATCAGAGATGTGTGGTTATGTCATAAAATGTACCTAAATGACCTGTTAGTGTATTCAGAAACAATTGAGTATGGGCAGAAAGCAGTCGTCTTCCATTTAGAACTTCGATTTAGTAAATATTTCATGCCTTGTATTATTAATAGACTTTTTTTTTTACTCATAAGTCACATGACAATGAAATTGCAGGGATAGAACATTTGGTTTTCATTCATATAAGTGCACATATTCAAATATACTTATATGAATGCCAAGTAAGGTCTTCAATAGATTTAGTAACTATACTCAAAATGCTTTCTGGCTTGAATGCAGGTCACTGTAAAATAAATTAACAAATAAAATCTGTCAATTAACAGTTTCATTATATTTTCAAATTCCCCTCTCGAGTGCATTTATTTTATTTTTTGCCTTTTGTTTTTGTTTTGCCGGTTTTCAGGAATTGTTCTTCGCTGGACTTGAAACCTGCCAACTCCTCTGTATGTATCTTGTTGATAGGGTTAGGAGAAATAATATAATTTGGGGTACTAGAAAGTTACCAGGCAAGACTTAACAATAACAGGATTCGTTTATTAGACACCTTTGCTGGACTGCGATGCAGTGGAGCAGTAGGTAGTGCGGTCAGTTGGCGTTTCTGTGTCGAGTTTGCTTGTTCTCCCTGCGTTCGCATGGGTTTCCTCTGGGTGCTTTGGTTATTGTATGGAAGTGTCTTGAAAGATGTCTAGTAAAATATTATTTACTGTCATCATGGTAAAGATAAATTAAGTCAGCTAATAGAAATGAGTTATTGAAACTATTATGTTTAGAAATGTGTTGAAAAAAATCTTCTGTTTTGAGGAATTAGAAAAAAAAAAGAAAAAAAAGAAGAAAAAAAAAACGGGGCTAATAATTCAGGAGGTGCTAAATTGTCCATAGTGTATGTGTGTGAATGAATTAGAGCCTATTGTCAGGGTTCTGCCATTCTGGTCTTGTAAATTCTTGTTTTGGTGGCAGAATCCGGACACTAGTCATGTCTAGTCCTGTTGTGCTTGGCTCGAGTTTTCTTGGGTCGAACACTTGTTTCTGTCATTGTGTGTCTCTGTGTGCGCGCGCCGTCGTGGGTGTACGCAGAGTGTTTGCGTGCCTCAGACGCGCACGCTCTTGTACTCGTGTTTGTGTTTTTGTCTGTCTGCAGCGTGGCGTTTCATTCCCAGCGTCCCAATCTAGTTGGTTTCGGTTTTGGTCGGCGTTTTGGTCGGGATGAAACATGCACGGTGCGTGTGTGAGCGCACGGTGAGTGTTTTCATTCATCGTGTGCTCGTGTCTTGCGTCTGTTGTCAAAGCACGTGGCTCTGTGTTTACATTGTGGTCACGTGCTTTTGTGGTGTGCTTCAGTGTTGTGCTTGTGTTGTCATGAACATGCGGTTAATGAGTTCTCTCATTGGCTGCATGTTCTTGTCCTGTTTCATGTGAGCGCATGTCTTGTCTCTGTCATGCGCTCTCCCGTCTATTGTCTAGTCCCACCCTCCTTGTTAACCCATTATTAGTTAATTGTGTTCACCTGTTTGTGTTAATTTTCTACTGCTTTATAATCCCCTCATGTTTTCTGTCCTGTTCCAGTTCGTTGTCGATTTTTACCTGTCCTACTGTGTCCAGCTCTGCCTTGTCGTGCCTGCCCAGTCAAGTTTGTTTGTTTGTTTATTTGTTTTATTAGTGTTTTCCCCCTCGGGCTTGTTTATTTTTGCCTTTTATTTTATTTTATTACAAATAAATACTACTTCACTCTGCGCTTGGGTCCTCGCCCCTTTTTCCCCTCACCGAATGTTACACATATGGTGTTTCCTAGTGATCGGTTGCAGCTGGTAGGGCCTCGCTGACTAAATCACATGCTGGATAAGTTGGTGGTTCATTCCACTGTGGTGACCCCATATTAATAAAGGGACTACCCCAAAAAGAAAAATAATGAATGAACACCTCTGCTAAATGATAGCTCGGATGACACAAAAAAATAGTATTTTCTTAAAGAATCTGCTGTCCAGGTCTAAATCTGATTTATCTGGCATGAAACCTACAGTTTAACATAGCTTATTGTTAATGTTCTGAGACGTGCATAGTGTAATAAGTTGCAATATGGTTATTTTATCTGAATTTATATTACAGTGTGAGCAAATGAATGTATACAATCACGAATGCTTCATTTAGAAATGTGTGTTTACTGAAAGAGGCTATTGTTACATTGCTCTAACATGAGATTGTAATAAGGGCTGATGTATTGTATTGTACAAGAGTCATAAATGTGTAATGTACATGCCTGCACAGATTGTCATACTTAAATACGACCAGCCAGCCAGAGAATGAGGCCATGGGCAATCAAACTGTCAAAGTAATTCATTTAGACGTAAAGAATTACTTCACAACGATAGAAGAGCATGCTGGTGGGTGTGTTTTCCTTCATCCTTTAATAGCAGATATGAAGAGGTGTGAGACAGAAAACAGAATTACTCAAATAAATGAATTTATCAATAAACCTACAGTACATTATGCTGTTTACAAGTTGGATCTACTGGTAAGGCTTGCTACAAACTTCATTTAAATGTGAACCGGTAGTGACCCCATTTTACCTCAGTGTGCAAAGCAAGATGAGATGGCAAAAAGTTCATCAATTAAAAGGATGTGTATTGACTACAGGGAATTTACTTAATACTTTACAGTGTATGAGTCTTTAGTTTAACAGGCTTATTAGGAAAATAGGGGTCAACAACCCTTTGAAATAAATTAGTTATATTAATGGAATACATTAACAGACAAATGTATTTTTTCCTGGAAAAAAGCTTCTAAGCTATTTGGATTAAATATGGATCTTTTTTTAGAATCCTTAATGTTTGGCTGCTTTTATTAAAAACAGTCGGTCAATACTTTGTAATTAAGGTGCCATTTACACTATTGCATTTTAGTTTTAAAATCACATTTTAGAATCAGAATACACCTCGTCCAGATTGATCTTTTTATTGCGTTTAAGAAAAGCAATCTCCATCTACAGAACACTAAAGTGCATATTACAGTAAATGACCATTCACACTTACTGGGCATGTGCATATTTTGCCACCATTTAATAATTTAGCAAATAATTTGATTACTGATATCCATGTAAACACAGTCACTGTCTTTCTTCTCTGCGTCTGTGTTTGTTTTGCCTCTATAAAAATCAGCCCATGCCCAAACCGACACTCCCATTTTTATGCAAATTTTTACAGCCCTTGCCTTTTTTTCTCCTTTGACACTCCCCCTAAACAAAGCTGGACACACCCAGTTTCCTGACTTATTCCAAAGTAGAGGTGTGAAAAAACCCTGCTGAAACAGGGGGGTTTCATGGCCCTTTAACAGAGCAAGGAAATATTCACAGCATGTCTGATAATATCTTTTCTTCTGGAGAAAGTCTTATTTGTTTTATTTCAGCTAGAATAAAAGCAGTTGTTATTATTTTTTAAAAACCTATTTAAGATCAAAATCATTAACCCCCTTAAGCTATATTTTTTTTAATAGTTTGCAGATCAAACCATCGCTATATAATAACTTGCCTAATTACCCTAACCTAGTTAACCTAATTAACCTATTTAAGCCTTTAAATGTCACTTTAAGCTTATTGAAGTGTCTTGAAAAATGTCTAGTAAAATATTATTTACTGTCATCATGGCAAAGATAAAAAAAATCAGCTATTAGAAGTGAGTTATTAAAACTATTATGCTTAGAAATGTGTTAAAAAAACCTCTCTGTTATTGAGAAATTGGGGAAAAAATAAACAGGGGGGCTAAAAATTCAGGGTGAGCTAAATTATCCATAGTGTATGTGTGTAAATGAATTAGAGTGTATCGTGTTTCCCAGTGATTGGTTGCAGCTGGAAGGGCATCCGCTGCATAAATCACATGCTGGATAAGTCTGTGGTTCATTCCACTGTGGCGACCCTTTATTAATAAAGGGACTACGCCGAAAAGAAAATAAATGAATATATATATATAGATATATATATGTATAATATATACTAATCAAGCACATTTAACTTGTGAATATTATGTAAATTTACATTTAATTACACAATGTGGGCTTTCCTGGGTATGCCAACCAAGACAATATTTTTTGAATAATAATAATAATAATAAAAATAATTCACTTAATATTATTTGCAATGATAAAAAAAAAACATGTAAATATGCTAAATTAATTCAAAATTAACTCATTCCAGTCAGTTCATTTATTAGACAAAGTAAATTTAAAAATATGTATAGGAAATTTTAGTAATCTTTGATATTTAATATTTCAATTTAAAAACAATGACAGTACATTTATTATATTAAAAAATTATTTTGCCACACCAAAAAGTACGGTGGACGAGAGAGCATATTTTAGGATCCCCTTGAAACATTTCAATTGTGTTCCATGCTATTTGCAAGTGTCGTGAGAAAATTCAGCATGTTGCCTTAATTTCTTTGCATTGTCGGAAACACGTGTTGTCAAACCGATAAAGAGCTTTTCTTATATTGCTGGTGTTTCTTGTAATTGCATGTGCTTTCTTAAAGTGCAGTATGTTAAGATCTCTCAGCCACCATGAAAAAGTCCTTTATTTTAGTGTTTCACAAAAACCTACATGTCGCTAAAGTAATAAAACCATACAAACTTATGATAAAAATTGTAAACTTGTTTATAAAGTGTCCATCTAAACACTTTTTATAAGCAAGTTCACAATGTTTTTCATAACTATTTACGCTTTTTTTTTACTTCAGTGGCATGTAGGTCACTTAAGACGAGCCTTCAGATAGCGTCTCTGTGTCAGATGGCTGTGATTCCCACTGACGTTCACAGGAAGGCCTCTTTTCTCACCCATCATCCCTTCTGACAGGGCTGCCCCCTCTCTTGCTTCATTCATCTTCATTAGCTGTCTATTCCCTCCATCTCATGTCAAAAATACTTAATGTCTCTGCTGCATGGGCCAAGACGGGACCTGATTAGTTAACGCTAATACTGACGTATTTCAGCATACTCTCTCCTTTAACTGTCCCTGTAGTCCTTTCAGCAAAGAAACAATACAGCTGCCATCTGTTTCCTGCTATACTTCCTACTGTTTAATGTGGCCCACCATCTCCTGCCTAACCAGTTACACAGCGGGAAAAAAACAGCAAGAGCAAAGGCAAATACAACACAAATACAAATATGTTTACTTTAAATTAGTGCCACATTTGCCACTGAGCCTTGGCCTCCAAACAGCAATGATAAAGTAATACTCATGGAAACGGAAAACATGAGATCGAGATTTTATTCAAAACGTCACACTATAAAAATTTAATTGGACTAATTAAATAATAAGAAAATGAATAATATATTGGGCAGCACAGTGGCTCAGTTGTTAGCACTGTTGCCTTACAGTAAGAAGATCGCTGGTTTATCCCAGCTGGTGCAGTTTGCAATTTTGTGTGGAGTTTGCATGTTCTCCCTACGTTGGCATACACTTCCTCTGGGTGCTTTGGCTCCCCCCAATCCATAAACATGCGCTATAGGTGAATTGGATACCCTAAATTGGCCATCGAGTACGAGTGTGTGTGTAAACGTTAGAGTGTATGGGTCTTTCCAAGAACTGGGTTGCAGCTGGAAGGGTATCTGCTGCATAAAAACATGCTAGAATAGCAGAGAAGGGTAGTAACAAATATTTTGTTACTGTACTTAAGTAGATTTTTCTGGTATCACTACTTTACTACTTATGTTTTGACAACTTTTTATGTTGCTCCTTACATATTTAAATCAAGCTTGTTACTTTCGTTTTTATGTGTTTGGTGTCATGATCGATATTATTTCTTGTCATTGTGCAATCTGAGCGCATTTTTGATGCATTCAGTCTGTTTTTGTCATTGCGGGCCAACCATGGCTATCAAGGCGGGAGGGGATTATTAAGTCAGATTTATTAGCCCCCTTTGAATTTTATTTTCTTTTTTATATACTTCCCGAATTATGCTTAACAGAGCAAGGAAACTTTCGCATTATGTCTGATAAAAAAAAATTCGTAGTGCACTTTGAAAACATTAATGTAATTTTCAACACAGCCTATAGGTGACCTATTATTTAAAAGCGGAATTTATGTTACGTCTACAAATCTTGTGAAAACCAAAAGCATTAGTTAATTCTTTTAATATATGGTAGGTTATTTATTAAGTATCTGTACTGTATATGACATAGGCCTGCTGGTTACAGTTACCTTCTATAGTGTTTACATGTGTCAAATTGTAAAAGTAGACTACTCAAAAAAATGTCAAATAAATGAGCAATATCCTACTTAATAATAATCATCATCATCATCATCATCATCCTCATCATCTTTAATATTATCATTATTATTATTTTTTTCATTTCAAATCAATAAGAAATATTCTATTATAAATTTATTATAAATTTATTTTTATAATAAATAGCCTCATTATTTACTTAATTATTTATTTATTTATATGATTTATATGATATTAGAATACGTGTTAGCTTTTGTAAGTGATATGTTTTAGAATATAATATGTATTATAAAATTTATAAAAAATTTATTATAAATTTCATTTTATAATAAATAGCCTAACTATTTATTTATTTATTTATATGATTTATATGATATTAGAATACGTGCTAGCTTTTGTAAGTGATATGTTTTAGAATATAATATGTAATGTTCAACTTCTCAATAATATTAGTAAAGCAAACATAGGCCCTGTGTGCCATTTACATATATTTCAGTTATTATGAAAAGCAAGTGTATGTTTTTACCAAATCTAATATTGGATTTTATTTTAATTGTATGTGCGTATAAAACAATATCATTTGCACAAAGAAATGATGGGTTTTTCTCTAAAGAAGTAGTTACTCCACCCTATTTAGAGCATCATTATGGGCGTTTTACGTTATAGCTAACGTGGTTCAAGCGATGGATCTGCGACAGAGAAACTACGGTTTTGGGAAACACTTGTCATTACATCGTTCTTTTCCCAAACGATGCATCGTACTGTGATAGTTCAGCAGCGAGTTACGTCGTTGTTTGGGAAACGCACCCCTGGGTAATTCATGAATAAAAGTATAACGTTAAAGATCCTGAAATTACCACATAATTAAAAGATCATGCACATGTTTTGTAGGTTATAGTCACACCTGTGTATGTAGCTTTTACCATAGAGTAAAAATATTAACAGAATTAAAGTTTATACATTAAATAAAATATCCAGAATACCCTGGAAAAAATAAAAAAACAGTAAAAATTACGGTTTATGTGAGAGGTCTGTTAAAAAAAAAAAAAGTTTGCAGTCATATACGATGAGTATTTATTTGAGCAAAAAACAATATATTTGCAATATATTCAAAAATATACAGGCCTACAGAATTATTTTGGAGTGTATGAACATAACTGTCAGCTGTTGTTTTTGATTCAACAGCCACAAAACTACCTAATGAATGCTGTGAGTTTGCATCAGGATGATGAAACATGGGGGAAACTGGATATGTACCTACCTAGTGATACTAAAGTATATAACGGGTACTTTTTACTTAAGTACTTTTTGAGGGTGTTCTTTTTTACATTTACTAGAGTACAAAATTGTAATCAGTACTTCAACTTTTACCAGAGTAATATTAAATCAAGTCATTTTACTTAAGTAAAGGATTTGTGTACTTTTGTCATCTCTGTAGAATAGTCGGTGGTTCAATCCGCTGTGGTGACCCATGATAAATATAGGACTAAGCCAAAGAAAAATGAATGAATGAATAATAATATGTTGCTGATTGGATCGAACAAGCATTGGTTCAGTCTAATTTTCCCATTCTGGTCGCCTTATTTAACTTTATTTACACTGTTGTTGATTCTGTCACATTTAGCAACTGCTTATGCCAGGAAACCTTCTACTTAAAATAATTAGTAAGCTAATTAAAGTGTTTTTTTTTTTTTTTTGCATTTTATGAAACACCAAGGACCAATTTCAGCTTAACAATTTTCTGCAATGTTCCACTGAAGAAGAAAGTCAATTAAATCTTGGTGAGTAAATAACAGCAAGTTTTCGTTTTTGTGTGAACTATGACTTTAATAAAAAAAGCACTTATTATGGGGTTAGGGTTATGAATAGGCTTTGATTTAGTGGTGTTGCTTGCAATTATGCACATAATGTAAATTACTATATATATATATATATATATATATATATATATATATATATATATATATATATATATATATATTGTGTGTGTGTGTAAACATATATATATACACACACACACAATATCACAAAATCACATATACACAATATCAGCACTTCTGGATTATCTGTAGCGTACCACCTTATTTTCTTACATACCACTTTTTCTTAAATGTTTGCCATTTCTTTGCTTTCAGAGTTGCCAAGTCTCCTAATAATGCACAACTTACTTGCAGTATTTTATATTGCTATAAAACTGAGCTGAATCATCAATGACTCAGACCAGAAGCAAAAAACAAAAAAACAAAACAGCATTTCTGTGGAACTGCTTGATGTATTTTATGAGTATATCTTATTTGACATTGAAGACACTTTGTACCCGACTACTTTGTCTGCTTGTTTGTCTCTGTAAAAATGCTTTGATACAATCTGCAACATATAGAGTGCTATGTAAAGTTGACTTATTTTTTGTAGGGTATTTTGAGTTTTTTTTTAAAGGCTGCTTATTGAGAATAAGACAAGCCATTTTAGTTCTTTAAAGTTAGTTTTCTCCAATGCAATGATTGAAACTGTTTACAGCTAATAGCCAATCAGTGCAATACAATAAGTCCTGTATTTTCAAATATCCCACTGGATCCACTGACAAGACAACTTTATTTAGTATACTTGTTCCTGTTGCTTGGAATAGCACCACTCTAGATGACAATGCTGATAAAAGGCACGTGCCGTGATAATAATAGCTTTGCAGGACAATAAAATAAAATAAAATAAAATAAAATATCTAAAATTAAATAAAATTAAATTAAATTAAATTAAATAATAAAATCAAATTAAAATCAAATTAAAATTCAATTTAAAAAATCTTCCTTACCACTAATGTAAATAATATTTATAGTCCAGTACTGTAATTGCCAAATGCAGTTTCCTACTGTTAAACTGGCATACTTCAGCATTATTATGTTTTTTTCTGCAGGTACTGTAATATGCAAGTACTAATTCCTGCTTTTTTAATACACCTGAATAAAGTCAAGATACTGTGATGGTATTTAATATTAATACAGTGAAGGCCAAATTTATGTAAACAGACCAGACATCTAAAAATGGTCCCCTTTAGGCCTCTTAAATATTATCTATTTTCATAACTTTTATAATGTGTCAATGTACCTGCTTCCTCAAGTTCCTCTCCATCATCATCATCATTATCTTCTCCATTAGGTGTCGGAAGTTCCTCAGAACAGACTTCCTCCATTAAGATCCTCTCGGTCTCTGCAGTCTAT